>NW_028229870.1:0-55905 GCF_053477565.2 Lygodium microphyllum | reverse complement strand
GCTATGTATAACTTACCTTTAGCATTTTAACGTATTGCTCTATTTGCTTCTTGAAGAATGCACACTTCTTCTCAGCATACACCTTGTGAGTTTGCATTGTCTCAAGAACTGTCCACAGTTTTGACTCGTGACTTTCTTCATCCTTGGAATACGTTAAGATGTCGTCAAAGAATAGAAGGAGAAAATCATCAAGATAAGATATGAATATATCTTGCATTAATCTATTGAAGGTAGCACTGGTGTTTGTTAATCCAAATGACATTACAATAAACTCATAATGACCATACATTGTACTAAAAGTGGTTTTTGGGATATCTTCTTGCTTGATTTTGATCTAGTAATACCCTGATTTGAGATCAATCTTGGAGAAAATATTTTCTCCTTGTGTTCGATCAAGTAGTTCGTCGATCCATGGAATCAAACACTTATTCTTCATTGTTACCTGATTTAGCCCTCGATAATCAATGCAGAGACGGAGAGTCCCATCCTTCTTTTTCTAAAATAACACTGGAGCTCCCTAAGGTGAGTTACTAGGTCTAATGTATCCCTGATTGAAGAGATTTTTGAGTTGTTCCTTTAGTTCTATGGCTTCTGGAATGGGCATTCGATATGGTCGCTTTGCACAACTGGTGCAACTCCTGGTACTAGCTTGATTTTGTGGTCAACTTCTCTTTGTGGTGGAAGTTTAGTTAATTATTTAGGAAATACATCAGCATATTCCCTAAACCACTATAGTTCATCTTTGACTTCTTTATCCTGTTCAATCTTACTTAATTTGATTAGGTATATATGTGAGCCTTTTCTTAAACCTTTAGCGATTCGAGAAGCTTTCGCTAATTGGTTCTTTGGTTTTCCTACTTCTCCTTGTGTGATCACTTGTTGTCCTACAAGATTCAAGAACGTGACTTGGCCCTTTTCACAATGAATATGAGTGTCATTGGGAATTAACCAGTCCATTCCTAACAGGCACTCATAGGTTCCTAGGTTCCTCCTAGGTTCATTAATTTGAATCGCATGTTGGTCTTGCTTGCCACCCAGATTAAACTCCACCTTACTTGTCTGTTGTGTTGAGGAAACTTATTTTCCATTAGCTAACTCAACTATCATCCCAAGTGCATACATTGTGTCTATGCCTAGTTTTCTAGCACACCTTGGTGATACGAATGAATGTGTGCTTTCACAATCAATAAAATTTTTAAGGGGTTTACCGTCATAGGTTGATGTTGTTTGAATCACTAAGAACTGTCGATTTGGTCCCTTCTTGTTGAGAGAGGCGTGAATTCTCACTCTCTTCATGTCGATTTTCAAGGTGGGACCTTCATCATCTTCTACTTCCTTGAGGGTTATGCCAGCAACTCTTTCTCTAGATGTGGTTGTCTGGCTCTGGTCGTTATGAAATTTGCTTTGGAATTCATTCTGTCCAAGTTTTGGGCATCACCTTGGGATGTGGCCATGTTCCTTACAATAATAGCACTTGAAAGTATCCTTATTAGCACCAATAAAGTTCTTCGCTGTCGACGTCTTAGCCTTCTTGCTATTAGTAGATTGGAATTGACCTTGGGCTCTTTTTGCATAGCCCCTAGTTATATTTTTGTTTTGGAGCTTATTATTCCAAGGCTTATTGTTTCTTGGTTTGGACTGGAGTTCCTATACAATTAGACTTGCTCTTATCAATGTGTCTTGGAGGTCAGATGGACGCATTGCTTCAAGCCATGTGTTTAGGGGATCGTCCAATCCATGGCAAAACTTGGATACTTGCTGTGTAATATCCATAGGTGCATACTTGAGAAGTGTCACAAACTTCGAGTAATAGGCTAACAGTATCATTCCAAGTTGCTTTAGACCAAACAATTCACTCATCTTTTGCGTGCAGTATGCTAGCGGAAGATACCAACTTTGCACGACATCCTTTAATGTGTCCCAACTAACAAATACTTCGGAGATTCCTTGAGCTTTACACCATTAATTTCACCAAATTTGGGCTTCTCCTAGTAGCTTTAACTTGTTGATCATTTCTTGATTAGTTGGGGTAATTCTAGTAGTAGTAATGAAATAATCTTCCATGGACTCGACCCATATTTTTGCTTGAACCTCGACGTTTTCACCTTGGCCATCAAACTTAAGTGGTTTGATTTGCTTAAGTAGGAACTTCTTTTCTTGGATCTCAACAGCATTAAGGGTAGAAACAGCTTCTTGTGGTAGTGTAAGATTTTCTCTAGTTAGCTCTACATATGTTATCATAAAATTTGCTTGTATCTTTTCAAAAAGAGAAATCATTTCAGAAGGATAGAAATACTTCATATTAAATTTTCAAAGAAGGTTACATCATGATAGAATTTTCCAAATTAACTTAAGGAATCTAACCATGTATTTGAGATATATCTACTGACTCATAATTCTTACTTGCTAGAATGGTAACCAATTTCATATTCAATGGATAGACAAAATCATTTCTTTTGCTGTAGGGAAAAAATACATGGCTTATTTTGGGATGGATGGTTATTTGAGAGAGAATATTTTCCTAGTACAATCTATGTAGGTAATAATCGGGCTTTGAAGAATGGATATCTAAAAATCGATACTTTAACGTAGGATTAGGAAGTCCATCTATGTACAATCTATGTAGATAATAATCGGGCTTTGAAGAATGGATATCTAAAAATCGATACTTTAACGTAGGATTAGGAAGTCCATCTATGTACAATCTATGTAGGTAATAATCGGGCTTTGAAGAATGGATATCTAAAAATGTTGCATGAGGTCCAACTCAGGGGACATATGACAAGTGTTAAATTCATTGAGAGTACATGGTGTAATCAGTGTTTAACACACTTCCTCTTTTCTAGGAGTTTTGCTCAGTGTCAAGTTGGAAAAAGGAGGAAAGAGAGAAACATGGCAAAGAAACCATGATGTTTGGTGCACATTTTTGAAATGCCTGATCAACAGCGCTATCACCCGACTCCACACCTTCATCCTCTTGCTTGTTCTTCACCCTTCTTGCTACCCAATTCTTTACAAGTTATTGTTGTAGCTAATATGGTGAAAACGAGGCAGAGGAAGGCATCAAAATTATGTGTCAAGAGGGGCCAATAGTAGCCAGTTGAATTCACTCTCGCTTCATGGAATAAATAAAAATTCACGACTGTAAGGTTTTCCAACTGTCTTATCCTCTTCTAATGCCTAATGACCGTAGCACAAAATAGTGTCTCATCGAAATGTCTAAATAGTCGTGAGATGCACAAAGTGGCATACCATCATATCATTGGTTTTTCTTTTTGTGGTTTGGGGGGAGGGGGAGATTGCTAGTGGGGAGAAAGTGTAGTGCCCTTGCACTAGTGCGATATCACACACACATAAGTCCTAGTACACTCATAGTAGTTAGACATCATATGATGGAAGTCCCAAAAGAGCTTAGACCTACAATTGAAAAAACTAACAAGGTTTACTATCACACTTTGAAAGAGGAAAATATGTTATCAACCACGAATTACAGCAATAGAATTTTGTACTTGTCCTTGATAGACTAAACACTCTTAGCCATTAATGAGTCTTTTTTTTATAGATATCATAATACCTTGATCTTTGCTAATAAATTTTAAAGCTAAAACTTGGAATTTTTGGAGAATCATTCATAAGTTGAATTTTTGGAGAATCATTCATAAGTTACAATACTATAAATGTGTTACACAATTGTCAATTCAAACAAGAAGTCAAAGTTTTGGTGGACACCACTATAAGAGTTCATATTGAGATTTAAAATACAAAGAGATTTAGATTCAAGACAAGCAGTTAAAACTAGACTTATAGAGTATAAATACACACTAAAAATGAGTTTCAAGGTTGTACTAAAGAGATTTTCCCAAGTCATGGGTCAAAGCATTTTTGCGTCATACACCAAATTATACATGTGTCTCAACATTATGATTTTTATCCCCACTTGTATTTTGGTTGGGTAATAAATTTGTAGGTTTCACACTTGTCATGCTTGTGTATACAACCACACTTAATGGTCTGAAACATAAGTACACACACATACTATCTTATAAGTCTTTTAGACCTACTAACTGGATTGTATCTCAAATGGTTTGAGTGTGTGGGTGTGGACATAGGTGTGTGAGTTCAAACCTGGGTACACCCTTGAGGCATCTTTCAAAATTTGCAAGCCTTTCTCAAAAAAAGTATTTTAGACCTAACAATGGGAGTCAATGGACCTCATCAGATTTTGGAACAATAATAAGATGATGGTTATCTATCCCAAAAACAAAACGACGACGAAGCAAACAAATATCATGGTTGCATGTGACATCCGGCCAGAGTATAAGCTGGTAGCTAAGGATGGAGGGGGGGAAGGCGAAGGAGTGGGGGAATGGTTGCGGGGATGAGGATGATACCGATGATGCAGGGCCAGACGCGGGGAAAGACGGAGTTGGTGAGGAGCACCGGCAGGCGCATAAGCGTGATGGCCATGACGAGAGAAGCGATGATGATGAGGCGCAGGATTAGGAGTGAATGAAGAGCTGTCGTCGACGTCGTGGTGATGATAACGATGATGATGATGATAGGCATGAGGAGAACCTTGATCAGCAGCATCCGAACTTTGAGAAGGAGAACCTGCAGGGGGACTGTCATCCTGGTGGTGGTGCAAGTGATGATGAGGAATGTGGCCGTGATGAGTAGTTTGATGGTAATGGCCGTGATGACAGTGACCGTGCTGGCGGAAGGCAGACGGCGCAGGGCTTAGTATTGAAGATGTGCCACCGTCGTCTGCTTCACAGTTATTTTTGAATAAACCTCGTGACTACGATCAGTATACTATATAGTTATATCATGATTACGAGGAAGTATTAGCTGGAAACGCATACCTGCATCGACACCTTGCACTCCACGATCCGAGCTAGAAGCCGCATCTGCAGTGCGTAGTACGTCGCTCGCGCCTGCACGCAGAACAAAATATATACAGATTCGGACAAGCCAATATAATCTACCCCACACACGCAGACGCGCGCGCACACACGCACAAGCACACCGAGAGAGAGAGTTTGCTGACTGACAGAGTACACACTTTTCGTCGTTCTACGTACCACTACCAAGTAGCAGGAGCAAGAGACGCCAGCAGCTAGCAACTACTCCAGCGAGGGTTATTCGACTGCCAGCCATTGTTTCAAGGACGTCGACCGGATGGACGAATATGGATGACACAGCTTAACTGGTTTCCAAGAACGCAATGGAGATTGTGGCCCGCTGTCCTCCTATCTTCAAAGGTCTAAGTGAATACATAGACCACCCACTTACCACATTGCCGACTGTAGGGTCGAAACACCCACTCACCACATTCCGGACTTATACTAGTTCACAAGGAATTTCGGATGGCGTCATACATAGATTTGTGAGCTGAGCGTACAATTATGAGTAGAAGAGAAGAATGAGAGAGAGCGTAAGGAGAGAGAGAGAGAGTAAAGTAAAATGGAGGAGCACACAATTGTATTATGATCTTGATTGAAAGGATTGATACAAATGATCTCTTTATCTAAGAGAGGCTCCAGTGGTAGGTATATGGCTCCTTAGAGAGTAGAGGTGAGTAGGTACACTTTGGCTATTTTTGTTTCTAGAGAGATTCTAGGAATGGAATATGAGTTTAACCTTTTCACAATCCCTCAAATGAGATCCAAGCATTTAGAGTATGTGCTTTTCCTACTTAAATGAGAAGAAAAGACCAAAGACAAATCATACAATAGAAGAAATGACCATATAAAGAAAGGACTAGTAACATCATGGGTTTTAAGAGCAGCTATATGAGTATAAACATAATGCTTTTTAACTAGGACGCACTTGGTGAGAAAATTAGCTCGATTTTCTCTAGTTGGAATGCATTTGAGATGCAAGAAATTATCATTTACCACTTCTTTGAGAAAGTGATATGCAATCTTGATATGCTTGGTGTCATTTGAGTTTTGAGGAGAGTGGGCCATAGTTATTACTAAGTTCATGGTAATAGAAAGCAAGAGCTCATCCAATAACTACCTAAGTTAGAGTGCATCATACATAGCCAAGGATGCATATAATGTACTTGGCTTTTGCTTATGATAGACACTACAAGGAATTGAGCTAGTAGCGACGCCGTTTAGCGATGGCGAATAGCGGCGTCGCTATTGGCATCACTATTAGTGACGCAAATAGCGACGCTCCATAGGGAAAAAAAGCGACCAAAATCGAGCGCGGTTTTCATTTCACGCTTGCTCCATTGTGAGTTTTGAGAGCAAGAGCGAGGGAGAGAGCGACCGTCATGAGAGAAGGAGAGGAAGAAGACTTGCCACCGCCACCACCGTTGTTCACGAATGAGAGGAGGAGCCTTCATCGCAAAGAGGAGCCGTCCCACGCTCGCCATATCTCATCGGTGAGTCTCCCTCTCTCTTTCTTTTGCTTGTTTAAGGTTTAAATTACTCTCTCTTTCTTTTGCTTGTTTAGGAGAGGAAATGAGAGAGAGGGAGAGGGAGAGGGAGAGGGAGAGGGAGGGAGAGGGAGAGAAAGAGAGGGAGAGGGAGGGGGAGGAAATGAGAGAGGGAGAGAAAGAGAAAGAGAGGGAGAGGGATAGTGCATTCTCTCTCTCCCTCTCCCTTTTGCTTGTTTAATGTTTAAATCACTTTCTTTTTTGCTTGTTTAGGAGAGGAAACGAGAGAGTAAGAGAGAAAGAGAGGGAGAGGGAGAAAGAGGGAGAGAAAGAGAAAGAGAGGGAGAGGGAGAGGGAGGAGGAGGAAATGAGAGAGGGAGAGAAAGAGAAAGAGAGGGAGAGGGAGGGAAAGTGCATTCTCTCTCTCCCTCTCCCTTTTGCTTGTTTAATGTTTAAATCACTTTATTTTTTGCTTGTTTAGGAGAGGAAATGAGAGAGAAAGGGAGGGAGAGAAAGAGAGGGAGAGGGAGAGAAAGAGAAAGAGAGGGAGAGTGCATTGTCTCTCTCCCTCTCCCTTTTGCTTGTTTAATGTTTAAATCACTTTATTTTTTGCTTGTTTAGGCAATGAGAGAGAAAGAGAGGGAGAGAAAGAGAGGGAGAGGGAGAGGGAGAGGGAGAGGGAGAGGGAGGGAGAGTGCATTCTCTCTCTCACTCTCCCTCTTGCTTGTTTAATGTTTGAATCACTTTCTTTTTTGCTTGTTTAGGAGAGGAAATGAGAGAGAAAGAGAGGGAGAGGGAGAGAGAGGGAGAGAAAGAGAGGGAGAGGAAGGGGAAGGAAATTTAAGATAATAGACTTATCGATAATGGTATGCAATGTGCTTTGCCATGGGCTACATACATTGGTGACTCTTTAAGATGGCTTAAAATTGGTCATGTCCTTCATAATGTCCAAGTAGGGGATCTAATTGTGATATACATAATTCATTGTTTTTGTATTAACTTTATAGGCATAACAAATTAGAAATCATGCCAACTAGTCAACGGAAGGACTAAAAGAAAATAATACCCTAGCTAATGGTCATTACGGTACTTCATCAAAATGAACCCAAAAGTATTGTTATAGAAGAAGAATCCCTTAAATTGAGTATATGATATTTTCTCTCAGGTCTTATGACTATGAGTAGAATTTATTGAAATAAATTTTATTACTATAGTTGATAAATTTCATAGATGGCATTAATTTTAATACGCGATCCTAGGACAAAAAAACCACATTTCTAAGATGCTTTTTGTTGAGACTGATTTATTATTAGACTAAGAGATCCTCAGTGATGCTTATAAATGGATTACTTATACTCAAAGCCATGTAGTGCATTTTTTTACAATAACGAATAATTATCTACCAGGACAAACAAATCCTTGAGCATGATACAAGGCTGAGATATAACATAAAAAAAACTCTCAACTACTATGTACAATGCAAGATTTATGGTCAACTTGCAACTTGACGTACATCTCCATAAAGCTATCCATTTAAGCCTCCTTTGCTGTAATGTAGATAAGATGGAAAACGAAGGTCTTATTGTTCAAGACCGCGAGATGTATCTTAATCAGCGTGTCCCATGTCCTTGCTCTCAATGCAAGTTGGCAATTAGATGAAAATGCCGATTGTCTATAGAACACGTACGACGATTTGGCGAGTTTCAATCTGAGATCATTGATCAGGCGATTGCGGATTTTCAGCAAACGGTAATTTGAAGTTAGCATTTTTCATGCATTGTACTCTCAAGCTAATTGAAAACCATACACAATAAGATTGGGTCTTGTTGGTAAATTTTCTATCCAGGGGGGTGATGTCTCGACCCAAGGGAGAGTGCACCCTTTGCGGCCAATTAGAAGACTTCGTGGACGTGCGATGGATGGATTGTAGGAACCAATCGACCACTCGCAATGCCCATCTATACCGTCAGTGCCAGAGGAGACAGACAACCTTCCTGACCTGCCTACAATCTTGGAGCCTGAGATGGAGGCAATGATCGATGCATTGATTCCCATGGATGTTGAGACATCTGACCCGCTTAGAGAGGAAGCATCCATACCATTATATGATGGGTGCCGAGTATCTTGGTTGAAGACATTGCTTGCACACAAAATACGGTTGGAGCGATACGAGTGTGACTGAGTTATCCAGGTACCTTGCACATAGACTTCATTATTATTTTTTTAAACAGTATTATTGTAAATTTTTTTGCTTTTTCAAGGTGTTTTATGAATTTTTTCAGGTTATTGAAATATCATATATTACCACCTACAAATACCATACCTGAGTCTCGTGATGATGCACGACATGTTTTACGGAAGCTTGGCATGGACTACAATAACATCCATGCATGTATCAACGACTGCATACTATTTTGAGATGAATACGACACTATGGAGACATTTCCAAAGTGTGGTACTCACAAGTATCGATAGGACTTGCAAGGGCAAACCATCCCTCAAAAAGTTCTCAGACAATTTCTGCTCATCCCCCACATAAACCACATGTTTCGCACGTGTGGCATGGCAAGCTTGACAACGTGGCGTGTGCAGAATAGGTCCACAGATGGAGTTCAAAGAATATCAGCGGATTCACGCGCATGGAGCCACATTGACTCTACCTTCCCAGGCTTTGCGCGAGAGCCAAGGAATCTTCGGCTCGGTCTCGCCATGGATGGTGTGAACCCATTCGGTTTGCGCTCGATTTCTTACAGTGTGTGGCCTATAGTGCTTGTCAACTACAACATCCCTTCATGGCTTTCTACGAAGAAAGGACATCTCATCCTTAGCTTGCTCGTCCCAAGCCATTACAAAGTAAAAAATATGGACGTGTATCTTCGTCCATTAGTCGATGAGCTTAAAATTTTGTGGGAGGAGGGGGTCACTATGCAAGATATGAGCAGGCGCGATGGTCGGCAATCAGCCAACATTCGAGCCATTCTCATGTGGACGATGCATGACTTTCCGGGATTGGGAGAGTGCTCAAGTGAGCAAACCTCCATTCTCGCTGGTAATATCTATATTTTATTTCATTCAATCAAGTATTCACTAGGTCGTGGCTCGCCTTATAGGTCTGGTTACCTTAGGTTATCATGCATGTCCATTGTGCGGGCCACAGTTAGACTCCCGAAGGTCACGAACCATGAAGAAGATGGTATATCAAGGACATGCCGCTTTCTTACCGGAGGATCATGAACTCAGGGAAGGTTTTCTTGGACGACCTCCAACACATATGAACGCTACAAACTGGTACGAGTTGAAAATGGTAAGTCCGGAATCACATCCAAATGGAATGCGACGGTTCTCAGTTTTCTACGAGTTGCCATATTGGACCCACTTACAGGTCAACCACTTGTTGGATCCCATGCATATTTTCAAGAATGTGGGCAGCTTGCTATGGAACCACATCACAGGAAAGAGACATACTATAGGGTCACGAATGGATTTGAAGGAGGTAGGTAAGATGGAGGCACTTTGGCCACAGTCGAGTGTTGAAGGGGGAGTGCAGCTTCCTCGCGCTCCTTGGGTTGTCCACCAAAGAAGAGCACATTGTGAAGCAAGTAATCAAGTCTATCCGCACTCCACGGATATGATGCGTTCTCTCAGGTCCGCATTTTCTAAAGATGACCAATTGTCGGGTCTAAAATCCCATGATTGGCATAAGATATGTAAGGTTTGTGAACAGAATGGATTGTAATTAGCGTGGGCATTTTGCAATTTGAAAAGTGGCTATTATTCATAATGCTTTCTCATTTGTGGCAGTTTGTCCTACCGATCGCGATCACAGGATGCCTTACTCCGGAAATTTGCGGGGCCATTTACAAGTTGTCGACTTTGGTGCAATGGATCTCACAGAAAGAGATTAAGACGTCCTCTATTGAATCCGCAAGGCGGGGAACAGTGGAGACGGTCTGTCTCTTTGAGAAATACCTGCACACTAGCATGCTCACGATACAAGTTCACCTTCTTGTGCATCTTATGGATGAAGTGGAGATTGCTAGACCTGTCCATACGCGATGGATGTTCTTCTTGGAGCGCTTCATGAAAACCCTGAAAGGCTTTGTGGGACAACGAGCTCGTCCAAAAGGTAGCATGGCGGAAGGTTGGTTGGTGTTCGAGACGTTAGTGCATATCTCACAATGGCTACCAACGGTGGAACCAGACAATGAAATGCTATGGACACTGAAGGACAATGATAGGCTGACTGGAGATGTGGTGGTTGGAAATGGGGTAGAAAAAAGAATGGATGCCTCAATGGAAGAGAAGGTGAATCACTTTTGTATGTTGCACAATGCCTCCATGGAGACGTGGCTTGCCAAGATTGCAAGGCAAGATCGAGAGGAAGCGCGAGCTGAATTCCGACACAGTACGCGTCACCGACCGATTTGATATCCCGAAGGCATGGAGGAGATGCCATGGTTTATGTCAACATGATGGTTGCATGGAGCCTTGACCGTAGCATCCAGCGAAGGGACAGAGGTCTCAATGGAGGAGTGAGAGTTCTCGAGGGGATGTAGTCCAAAGGTAATAAGGGGTTTAAAATGTGTCGTATCTAAATTTGCTTGCTACATCTAATTTGAGTGTTTCAATGTGCAGTACAAAATATATAGTGTAACGTGGTCACGCGGACGGCATTTTCGGGTGGAGTATATTGACAAAATGCGCTCTACAATGGACTGTGGTGTCATGGTAAGGTTTGAGCAAGAGAGCCGGCGACGAGCAACGGATCCGAACACGGTTGTGGATGAGATGGAGTATTTTGGGAACTTGCAAAGTATTATTACAGTGGATTACCGTAGCTTCTCCATGATACTATTCAATGTACAGTGGTTCAAAGTGGTACTTGGAGGAGCTGGAGCAACAGTTCGACGAGGTCCATCTGGATTTCTCAAAATAAATTTCGAAAAAAAATGGACGGATTCGCATGATACCTTTGTGTTGCCGGCCCATTGTGAACAGGTGCAAATAGTCATTTGCTTGCTAATTGTAATACGACATGGTTTATGTCACAATGGTTTGAACTCGCTTTGTAAGTGTTTGTGAACAGGTAATCTTCCATCCAAACCCTCGACAACCTCGATGGTGGTATGTTATACCTTCAACTCCTCGAGGTGCGAGAGTATATGATCAAAGCGATGTTCCAGGCATAGATGAAGAAAATATGCAAATAGAGGGGTCGATATTACAAGGGGTGGAGGCCACTGCAAGCTTGGAGGCCACATCGGCTAACAATGATGGAAATACAAAAGTCATAGAATTTTTTGAGAACGAGGGAGACTCGTTCTTGTGTGGTGACATGTCTACCGACCTTCCAGTGTATGCAGAGTTGTGTTAGGAGATTAACATGGGACCATAGAATACTTCATTCTTGGAGAATTGTATTACTCAATTCGTTGTTTAGATCTTCCATAAAGGTAGACAAGATATGCATTTTAAGAGAGATTCTTCAAAAATGATTTATATTAATGTGCTCTGTATAGTTTAAATTAATTATTCTAACATCATTTTTTATCTATGAAGCTATCGACATTTTCAGGATAAGTCGAGAGATGAGCGATGAGGAGTTTCAGGACATGATTGCACGCATGTCTCCAGATCAGCTCGCGAGATTGAGAGAGATGGCAGACCAGGAGCTGTCTCGTTGTTCATCAGGGCGCTCTGCTAGATCAGCTTCAGCGCGATCAGATGCTTCAGCTTCGAGCAGAGGATCTCGACGCTCGTGACTTGGGCCAGAGGGATGGACTACGACTGCAGGAGGATCAGGGGGGTGCTACTGTGGAGACACGGACGTGGTGTCTCCGTCTCCTCGTTCAGCTAGAGCTGCGTCACCTCCCGATGCTAGCCGTAGTAGATAGATTCTCTACGGGCTAGATGATGGATTGCATACGTGCATACATGTCACATAGACGATCCGACGTACCCAAGGCAATCAAGAGTGGGGCTCCAAAGCCCGAGTGGTTAGATGCAGACTACTGGCGCCGACTGAGGGAGGAGGCTACAAATTCACTAGGACGTTGGAGTCAATAGCGGGAGGCGGTGAGGATACGAATTGAGGCCGGATCGGTGCATCATCTTAGGAGTGGCGGCCACAGGACATATTTGGAGGACTTTGTAAGTTTCTCTTTTGTTTTGCTTATTTGTTTTTTTGAGATATTCTTTGTACTAACAATCATGTTTCTAACAGTTAGCATTTTGTTTTCTTTGCAGCATTCCGTTACAAATCGCGATCCGCAAGGCCTTGAGACTCGATATGCAGAGAGGCACGGTCTCAGGGCATTGATCGACCGATTGTATAGGCGAGGCGGCCCTGTAAGTCACTCATCTTTCTTGTCCGTAGTTACCATGAGATATTTGAATGCATTATTGTATGGTGGATTGATATGTTGTTTCTTTTTTCTGTAGAATCCATTTGATACTCCTTTGCAGTGAGACGAGCTTTCGGGGGACGAGGATTTGTAGCTCGCCCTTGGATCCTTAGACCTCACACACCTTTAGTTTTTAGTCGCCTGATCTATGTAGACATTTTCTATGTATTAGTGATATCGTTTCATGATTGTACCAATCGCATTTTATGCGATCATGTATTTATTTCATGTATCAGTTTTATGATTTCAGTATACATTCTTTTTTGTTTGCAAACGCTTTGTATGCAACAGTGTAGAAACTATTTTGTATGGCTCTCATACAGCACACAGTGCTATGCTGCCCTGCCACAATTTTTTTTTCTCTGTTACCGTCGTTATTTGCGTCGCAAATTTACTGCTCGCGTCGCTATTGGCGTTGCTATGAGCGTCACAAATTCTCTGTAACCGTCGCTATATGCATCGCTATATGCGTCGCATATAGCGACGCATATAGCGACGATTCTATGGCATCATCAATAACGACGCTTTTTGCGACAACGGGGGCAAAATTTGTTGTTTGTATTTTCGTCACTTTAAACGTCGCTATAAGGTCTATATCTTGTAGTGACAATTTGTTGTCTCTAATATGGACTCGATGAAATTGAATAATTAGACAACTTCTAATGAGGATTAGTTGTAAGTTATTTTGTTGATATTACTCAATTGAATTTGGTTCCTTTTTTGTATTATAGAAAATATTTTGATTGAGTAAATTGTCTACTTTCAATTTTAATAAGAGAAAGTGTAAAAAACTCATTACCTTCCTTAATTATAGTGAGTTAAAAGATTTTATACTAAGATAGATTCATATAATTTGTTATTTTTAGTATGAAATAGCATTTATATTGAATATTTACAAACATAAAATTTGGTGCCCTTGCTAAGCCACAATGCATCAACTCTTAGCTACGTGCTTAAAAGGCAACCCTAAAGACTTGGTCATTTTCCTTAAGTGCCCTAAGTAAAGCCAAAGCATTGCTTTATATTTTTAAGCATAATATCTATTGGAAATTTATTTTCCTTATTTATGAAAACCTTGTTCCTAATGGTCCAAATGATTTCTAGAACAATGGCCCTTACTACTTTCCAAAGCTTTAAGGACTCCTAATCTAGGGATCCTTTTTTAACCAAACAAATCTATGTGCATCCTAATGGTATTACTTAGCCCAACAAGATGGGTCCATTCTCTCACTCTTTCCCACAATCTCCTTGCCCCCACATAGTGCCAAAAGTGATGGGTGACTATCTCATTGTGTACAATACAGAGGAGTCATCAATCATTGATTTTCATGAATTTGGAAATCTTAATCTTAGTAGGTATCTTTTTAGCACCTACTTTCCATAACATAAAATTGAACACTTGGTGTCACCTTTCTAGTTCTTAGTAGTTTTCTTTTGGAAGTGTCAACAATGGTGTGAGGGTAACATGTCTTCTATGCTTCTTTGATGTGGGCAACCATGTGTTCCTTCTCTTCTACAAGTCCTATTTCTTGCTTGTTTTGCATGTTGATTTTCCCCTTGTATTGATGATAGAGCACCATATATCTTCTAGAACAACCTTTGTGTCTAGCAACCACTTTGCCTTCTTGATTTGGAGGAGTTCAATCAAGCACTCCCACTCTTCTTTATGAAGCTACAAACTACATGTTATTTCCTCAAACTCAAGTACTCCCTATATGTGAGTGTTCTAGATATCCAACCATATTCTCACTATTCCCTTGTTGCCATTTTGAGGTCCTAGGTGATGAGGGGATGCTCACAGCATAAGGTTGGGGAAACATCCAGACACTTTGTAGAAACACTCGCCTCTCATATAACTATCCATTCCAAATTTCCATTGAACCTTGGACACAACTTATCTCTATTGGTCAACAAACACTTCTCGTGATAGATATTGGGAGCTAGATTTTCGTATTGGCAAGCACTATCCTCCTAAGTAAGTGTTGTCCATTTTCACCCATGTAAGTTTTTTCCACTTTCCCCCATGTAACTTTGCCTTATGGGTAAGTGACGTCCATTTTCCACATATATCTTTGCCTTCTCTCACATGTGTTTAATCATGATAGCCCATGGTTTTCCTCACTGAGCTTGTAAAGAAATTTGAAGATCAACCTTTTGGCCTTTGACTTGATTTCTCCTCGGATTTCTACAACCCTAATCCTCCATAATTCCTCATTGTGGAACTTTCTAGAAATTGAATTACACCTACTACTTGGTCCAAAGCTCCACAAAATCCTTTGCAGTAGCTTCTCATCTTTTTTTCATTGCACCTTAGAGAATGGAGTTACTAATATTAAGAACATCAAGGAAGGTGAAAGTATCGTATATACCACTATTGAATTGCCTTGAACACTAAGAGACAATACACAAAATGTATTTAATATATTTTCCATCTTTCGTAACAGCTAATCAATATTCCCAACCCTAGAGGGCCTTGTAGATACCAAAAAAATCCCTTGCCTTGATTAACATTGAGAAATCTAATCACAAGTATCTTCCAAACCTAGACCAAGAATATTTGTCTTAACTTTACTCATTTTTATGCCTCAGAACTACATGCAACTCATAATTATTAGCCCCAAATTAGTCCTATAAGCCAAAATTAGATTTAAATTATCATCAACCAAAATCTGGGTGCACCTTTGGGAGTTATTACTAAAGGGGGACCATGCATTACTCCTCTCTACACTTTGTTATCCACCATTTAAGTAGTAGATCACCAACTATGTTGAAGAGAATAGGTGCATCCTTGTTTGAGTGATCTCCTTAATAAACTAAAAAGGGTGGGCTATGTATCTAGTGAACCCCACTTTTGTGGCTACATTCTTGAAGAGTACATTCACCGTATTGTAAAATTATCTCCCCATTCCTAGTCTAGCCATGACTATAGTGAAAAATCCACCAAACAATATCCTAGACCTTGTCTAAATCTATGTTGATGATCACCAAGTTTCCCTCACTTTCTTAAACTCTTCAATGCCAATAATCTCTTCCAAAGTGAATATCACTTTGCTATTTAAGATGTGCTTCTCAATTCAATGACCTTTTTTAGATCAATTACAATTTCAATGTCTAATTGCAATGTGTACCCTAGTTGTTTCCCCTTTGGCTTTACATGTTCCCACTTTTTCTCTAACACCATTTGTGTCTAATTGATTGGATTGCACAAAATTTGACTCAAATTTATATTATAATATCCTACAACCCAAATTGTAACTTTAATAAAAATATACCACATAACTATTTCCATATGATGTGTCTTGCCACATCATCATTGCCACATCACCATTACCAAATTATCATTACCATATCATCATGTGAAATTTTTTTCAAATTTTAGCCCAAATGAGATGTTTGCAAAGGGTCATTCTAGCCATGCTACTCTTGCCTCTAGATAGTCATATGGAAAGAAAGCTCCTATTTTCATTCATGTCAGCTTCTTGCTATCCAATTCTAGCCTTTGGTAATTAAGAATTCCAAGGTCCTTTCCATGACTTGCATTGTTATTTCCTTCATGTCATCACATTGAGAGTTTTTTCAAAGTCTATTCACACTAATGAAAGGAAGTATGAAACAAAATGCTCCCAACCAATGGAGATGGTAAGTGGCATAAACTTGGGATCATACTTATGAGGTTGTGGGCTTATATGATGGTAGGTGCATCACTTTGTTTGACAATAAAAAAGATATACATGGTACATATTCGTACCCTACAAGTTGCTCATTCCTATAGTGTGTAGAGAAATGCTTGGCTAAATATATGTGGCTTGAGAGCATCTTATGACATTGAGGTTAGCACTAGAAATGCAAATTGGCTTCTTGAGGTGAATCTTCCTAATAAGGGTGAAACTATGGCACTAGCATTTTTTATTCATGCAAATAGTAGAGCTCATTAGTTCATCAATTGACTTTCCCTAGGAACTAAAACAACTTGTTGCTAGGGATAACAAGGGTCAAAGAAACTTTACCTAGAAGAAAGGCCTAAGAAAAGGAGGAGGAGGGGTTCATATGATAAGGAGGAGGAGTTGGAAGAGGATAGAGGAGGCAGAGAGCCGATGCAAAAGTCCTTGATTCTCACTCCACCGTACCACCATCTTATTGCATATTCTCACAATGGGTCTGGCAAGACTGTATGTTTTGTCCTCGAAATGCTGAGGTGCATGGTTGATCTCGTTTTGAAAGCACCTCATGCAATCTATGCCCATCCAACTAGAGAATTGGCTATCTATGTATTTTCATATGTATTTTGAAGGAAGTTCCTTTCTAGAATTTGATCATCTTGTCTGCCTTGGTGTGATTTCCTGGCAAAATGATGAGGTGCTTCAAAAGATGGCCAAATTTTTGAGCATCATTTCATGCCATCTCTTCATATTCTACCTACAGCAACTCTTCTTCAAGAGCAAAGCATGAGGAGACTGTTGATTAAGTTGTGATTGTTGATTATTGCAGCACATGTAGAGCTTGGAAGTAATATGATTGCAATTGAACATTTTACTAGCATGTAGTAGAAGGGCATTGACCTGGATACGTTTAGCTTTCTATCCATTCTAAAGGCATGCACTGCTGTTGGAGCTATGATGCATGGCATATCAATACATGATATGGTGCTCAAATGTGGACTTGAAACATATGTTGAGGTTATGAATACTATCACTGACATGTATACCAAGTGTGCAAGTCTGGTCGAGGCATGCAAAGCCTTCGATAAGTTGTCATGTAGAGATGTAGTGTCATGGAATGTATTGATTGCAGGATATGCTACAGTTGGGGATAGCTCTTCTGATCTCGATCTTTTCAATGAAATGCAACAAGAGGGCATAAAATCTCACATATTCTCGTTTGCAAGCATTCTGAAAGCATGTGCAAACCTAGGAGCTTTGGAACTAGGCAAGTGGATACATGACAAAATTGTCAGAAGTTGATATGAACCAATTGTTCCAATTGGCAGTGCACTTGTTGACATGTATGCAAAGTGTGGCCTTCTAGTAGAGTCACAATTATTATTTAATCAACTGGAAAATTGAGATCTACTGTCATGGACTGCAATGATTTCACGATACATGGTAGCTGGCAAACATATCATTACTCCTAAACTATACTTGAGAATGCTTCAACAAGCTATAATGCCTAGAAATGACCTATTCTCATCCATTTTAAAGGCATGTGGTAGCACTCAGAAGGAGAATGGGGTAGAAAGATACACCATCAAGCTATCAAAATTGGACTAGATCAAGATGTCATAATTGGAATTGCCATTATTGACATGTACGTGAACTTTAGTAGTTTTGAAAAGCTCATCCCAAGTCTTTGAGAGTTTTCAGAATAAAAATGTCCTTCTCTAGAATGCATTAATCAAAGGCTATGTGAAGCTAGGTTGTCTACTCTATGCTTTGGGACTATTCAAAAGAATGCGTCAGATGGATATTGAAATAGACAAAGCTCTTTTTGTTTCACTTATAAAAGCATGTGGTCATCTTGCTGACTTGCGAATTGAAAATTTGATAAATGAACTAGCATTCAGGCTTGGATGGAAGGTAGACCTTATGGTTGGAATAGTGTTCTCACCATGTTTGTAAACTATGGAGATTTGTTGTAGGCACGTGATGTTTTTAACAAAATCCTCAATAGGGACATAGAATCATGGACTACTATTATTACAGCTTACATTTAGCATGAGCATTGCCTGCTTGCATTACAACTTTTCACCAAGATGCAGCATGTAGGTATTGTACCAAACACACTTTTATTTTTATCCTTATTAAAGGTTTGTGGTAGCATTGAAGGAGGTCATCTTACACATGATCTAATTACTAAGTTTGGACAAGATTCTTGCAGGCATCTATCCACTATCAAAATTTTCATGATCAACTCAATGCCCACTTTGCAAGACAACAAATTATGTAGTGGAGTATCAAGGAGCAAATATAGTCAAAGAGAAGGGTGTTGAGCAATCAGAAGAGCCAAAAGTGATTGAAGCTAAAATAGGAATCCATCTTAAGGAACTACTTGCTTTGGAGGAGAGCATTGGAAATGTAAGAAACTCCTAAAGAAGAATGCTATCTCAAGGTTCATACCAACAAAGACATTCTCATTTTTGCAGCCATGCTACTATGCAGCAGGACCATGGGATCAAGTGCAACATATGTCGAATAGCTACCTATGGTGTATGGCATATTGCAGGGAGACTAGTTATGCATGTGGTGGTGATCAATGTAATAGACCAATTGTGCATGTGGTAAGCAATACTATCATGAAAAAAGTGACTGTGATGATCAATGCTACCTATGGTGTTGACATATTGGAGATAAACTAGCTTCACCTGTGGTGATCAATACTGTGGTGACCACATTAGCTGTGGTGATCAATGCTGATAGATGAGTTGTGCATGTGGTAATCAATAGTGTTGTGACCAAACTGACTCAGATGGGGCCAACACTAATGCACATGGGTAGTATGCTCTTGGAATTAATGGTGCAAAGAGGGTAGAAGAATGTAGTGGTTCCCAAAGTTCTGTAGTGGCTTAGACGGAGAGAAGCCTACCATGTATTTGATTCAGGTGATGCAGGCATTCGATGAAGAGTCCAAAGGCGAACTCAGTCTTGCTATTGGTGCCATCATGGTTGTGCAACAAGTTTCTCAATCTGGCTAGTTTGAAGGAGAATGCAAAGGTAAAGTTGGCTAGTTTCCATCAACTTATGTTGAACATCGCCAGCATGTGCCCATTAGCAAAGTGACTTAGGTTTTTTGACCCTGATGTGGAAAAGTTATGAAGCTAATAGGAGTTTTCTTATCACTGGCATCTCTCCACTATCAAACTCTACATGATCGACTCAACACCCACTTTGCAAGAAAACAAATGTGTAGTGGAGTATTGAGGAGCAAAGACAGTCGAAGAGAAGGGTGTTGAGCAGGCAGAAAAGCAAAAAGGGATTGAAGCTAAAATATGAATCCGTCAAAAGGAACTCCTTTCTTTGGATGAGAGCATTGGAAATGTAAGCAATGCCTAAAGAATAATTCTATCTCAGGGTTCCTATACACAAAGACATTATCGTTTTTTCACACATGGCTTCTATGTCTACTGTGCAACAAGACCATGGGATCAAGTGCATCATATGCCAAAGAGCTACCTATGGTGTATGGCATATTGCAGAGAGACTAGCTATGCATGTGGTGGTGGTCAATGCTAATAGACCAATTGTGCATGTGGTAATTAATATTGTCATGACCAGAGTGGCTGTGGTGATCAATGCTACCTATGGTGTTGACATATTGGAGATAAAGCAGCTCTACCTGCGGTGATCAATACTGTGGTGCCCACACTAGCTGTGGTGATCAATGCTGATGGATGCATTGTGCGTGTGGTAATCAATATTGTTGTCACCAAACTAATTCAAATGGGGCCAACCCTAATGCACATGGGTAGTATAGACTTTTCATAGCTCATATTGTCAGAATTTCCTCTCCTTGATATATGCAAGCTACTATCTTTGAGATTATTTACTTGCCTTTGCAATGATTTTCTCATTGTGCAAGAAGAGTTACATTTCCTCATTGATATTTAAATCCTTCAGGTTTATGCACGTTTCAACCCTAGATCTTGCTTCTATTCACTCACAAGCGGCCTTGATCTTTGCTGTGTAAAGTAAGAACTATATGAAACTTAGCAAGGGCTATAAAATATAACAAATCAGTTCTTCGTGAGTTGATGTACATTCTCAGGGAGACCTAAATGAGATGAAAGTTCCTCATGAATCTAATGTGGCAAAGGCAACTAGTGAGACCTAGCAAAATCCAATTAGTTACTCTTCCTATGATCCTCACTACACCATACCACCATCTTATTTCATAGGCTCACAATTGGTCTAGCAAGACTACATGTTTTGTCCTCGGAATCTTTAGTAGGGTCAATCATGCTTCAAAAGCACCTAAGGAAATCTGGGTCTATCCAACTAGAGAATTGGCTATCCAGGTATTTTCATATGTGTTTTGAAGGAAGTTCCTTTCTAGAATTTGATGGAGAACATACTAAGGTAAGTAGGTTGGGCCTAATGGAGAAAATTAGTAACTATTAGGAAATGCATTTGTGAACATTTTTCTTTCTAAGTATATTCTTTACTTTTGTGATGAAAATTTAAATGGTTTTAGATTCATATATATACCATATTTTTTGTTGTATTAGTATGCTATTAATTTGATGACCTTAGATTTACTTAGCATAAGATTTACTTAGCTAACATTAGATTCATATATATACCATATTTTTTGTTGGATTTATTGTATTAGTATGTTGTTAATGGCAGCTAGGTTAGTATAGGTCTTTCTAGATCTTTCCTTTTAACTCATAAAGGAGACACTTGTAGAACAACTTGTGGACTCAGTATATCAATCGCAGGGCTAGATAGTCATCTGATTGGAGCAGCAATTTGGGGTCCATTAATAGTACCAAGTCCAACTCAAGTAGTGATTGGAACTTTTTTTTTCCGATAAATGAAAAAATATTGTTGAAGCTGTCATGGTTCCTTCAAATTTTTACTATTGTTATTGAGTTGCAATGTTTTAAGGGACTGCCTTGAACATCAGGTGCTTGCAATTGCTAGTTAAGATGCAGAAAAAGGAGTAGTTGAATTATAGCTAGAGCATGACAGAATGACTCAAGCTTGATACAAAAGATATCATTGTAGAAGACAAGTCTGTTGATGAATCTGCAAAAATCACAGGATTAGAATTTCCCAGGATGAGTTGCAAAAAGCTTCATTGGAAAAACTCGAAGGAGCTCGTCAAGATTCTGCTTTTGGACACATATACTTTGCATCATATGCTATGAAAGTTCCTTTAACTTCTAACTAGTTTGACGTTGACTTGATGGTTTGTGCAATCTATTTTTGTGTGAGTCTAATTATGTGTACTACTTCTTTAGTTATGTAGGGACTAATTGTAAGTCATCTAGGAGACCGAATTTGGTACTAATATGGATTCAAAGGATACTCTTTGATCATTGATGTTCCACAAGATAATCCTTTATCTTTTGTTTCATTTGGGCATGAGTTTGGTAAATTAGATTTATTCTCACATTTTTTACCCTTTCCTCTCACTTTCAATGAACATATACATTTATCTACATTCACTCTAGGACCATACTTTAGACCTGCAATAGGTTATCTAGTCTTAGCACACATTGTCTCTGATGCACATTTAGGCTTTAGGCCATCATTAAACACTTAGAAGTGTACCACTGCACCCTAGTGCTTTGTTGTTGGGTTTAATGAAAATTGTGCATTATGCACCTCCCCCATATCTAGAAGTGCATCATACTGTATCCTCTTATCTAGCCATGTGGGGAATCTCCCCTAGCACATTGTACCACCCTCCCTTATTTCTTATAGGCAAAAATCTCACTCATGTCCTGATGAGTCACCTCCTTCCTTGAAGGAAACAAGGAGTGGAAAAGAATCACCTCATATTTAGACCTAGTCCCACCCTCCATAATTGATCAATGCCAAGTTTGGATTAGTTTTGGGTTGTATGAAAGTGAATCTTCCATTTAATTTATCCTAGCACTACTTAAAGTTGTAAAATATGTGTCAAAAAGGCACCTCAAGTAGTCCTAGGGCAAGAGTGCTAGCTTTGTAAGAGAAGCTTCCTTGCTTATGAAATGTCTCAACAAAGTTTTGAGTTGACTGCTCTATTTTGCACAAAGATTAAATTATCCAAGCCAAAAAAGTAATTCTTCTTTATTCTTAGAGTTCTATCTCTTGCATTAAAAGTCTATTAAAATAGCTTTCCACTGCTGAAACTCAAACCCCCCAACCCAAAAAAGAAAAAAGTCTATTTAAGTATTCACTTTTATTACACACACACTTTGAGGTGGCTGAGAAACCCTAATTTCTACTAGAAATTAAGATTTTGATAGCGCAAACACTGTTATCCAGCTTCAAACAAGGGAGAAAATTGAGAATCACCAATATTCAATGGTGCACATCTCGAGACAACAAAAAACCCTAATTACAACAGTAATTAGGTCTAATTTCAGTAAAACAATACTGAATATCTTCAGATTTGCTAAGATGAGGGAGAATACAGTAGAGGAGAGAGAGACATTCAATATGCTACCAAGAAAGTGCTGTTACATCAACCTCTATTTTTTCAGAGAGCAAAAAGGTAGATCCGCTGATATTCATTGCACTCCATCTATGGATGTATTCTGCACATGCCACATTGTCAATCTCTCCATGCCTAGTGTACGAAACATGTGATGTATACGGGGGATAAGTGAAAAGTGTCTAAGAACTTTGTGAGGGATGGCTTGCCCTTGCAAGTCCTATCGATACCTGTGAGCACCACACTTTGGACATGTCTCCATAGTCACGTGCTCTCCTCGAAATAGCACACAATCATTGACACATGTATGGATGTTGTTATAGTCCATGCCAAGCTTTCGTAAAGCATGTAGTGCATCATCACGAGACTCGAACATGGTATTTCCAAGTGGTGATATATGATATTTTAGCAACCTAAAAAGAAATCATAAAACACCTTGAAAAAGCACAATTTTTTTTTATAATGGTACAAAAAAGAAATCAACAAAGTGTACGTAAAATGTACTTGAACAACTCGGTCACACTCACATTGCTTCACCCATATTTTGCTTGCACACTCAGGAGTGCAAGAAACATCTTCAGAAGAGATACTCGACACCCATCATATAATGGTATGGATGCTTTCTCTCTTAGCAGATCAGATTTCTCGACATCCATGGGCATCGATCATTGCCTCCATCTCAAGCGCCAAGATTGTAGTAAAGTCTGAAAGGCTGCTTGTCTCCTCTAGTATTAATGGTATAGACTGGGTCATGCCTTCCAAGTGGTGGATTGGCTCAAGCACTCCATCCATCGATACCCACGAGCTCTTTTAACTAGACGCAATAAGTGCATTCCTCCTTGGGATGAGACGTCACCTCCCTGTATAAATTTTACAACTACGTCTAATATTTTTGTATATGATATTCAATTAGTTTATGAATATAAGGCATGATTGATATACATTTTTCTCACTGTTTTCTCAAAGTCTGAGATCACTTGATCAATAATCTCTAATTGGAACTCACGAAAGCATCGTACGTGTTCTATAGACAAGCAATAGATACGCCTCATGATCTTGAACATCACGACTATCATCGTTTTCCATTTTGTCTATGTTACAACAAACAATTGGTTTTTGTTCTCATTCTCTTTTTCTTTTTTACTTTTTTTGAGAAGGGATTTTTTCTCTTGTAACTCAATAAAATTAATGTCAACTGAAACGTCTTGGTTTACAATACATAACAACTTTAGATACATGGAAATTAGACACATTAATAGTATGGTTGACCATAGATTCCTTCAAAATAAACATTAAACAACTTTTAGATTTTCTATCCACTATATCTACTTAATGTTGGTTCTAATATAGGAAAGATGATTGGCATTGATAAAGCAATATATGCCATTCCATATCCAACACCTTTCATAATGTTGAAAGATCATAAAGTCAATCTAAGGTATGCACAAATTGATCCCTTTTCACCCAAATTAAGTCTAGCTCGTAGGGAAAGCTCCACCTCAATCCCACAAGGATCAACCTAAAGCAAGCCTTAATTGTGACTATAGTCTCCTACCATGGTTATCTAATATTAGCTTAAGATAACTACTTTGCTATTATCTCTCAGACTTAAGTAGAATATTCAATTGGTTTAAAGAGAGTGGGAAATGAGGGGAGTAATATGCATCAACCACTTTATTAATAAGATATAGTCTCAACTCAAGCCCCCTAAAATAACATTTATTTGGATTTAGGATGACACACTAGAATAGTTGACATTCAATCATTCCTAACTTGACCTAATCTAGCATTTTAGATTTTTAATAGAATTCTCTTGGCTAACCAAGACCACTCTGCTATATAAAAAATCCATCGGCAATTTAAACACCCCCTTCACCCCTTTCCCTTGAAGAGTAGCTTTAGATTTTGAACTAACCTAATACAATTTATCCACCTTTCTTTGCACTCTTCGTTTTATGTTCTCTCTTCCTTCTCTCTCTCTCTCTCTCTCTCTCTCTCTCTCTCTCTCTCTCTCTTTGTTTCCCCTCTCTTTTTTTCTCTCCACCCCCTCGTGTTTTCTCACTCATTCTCTTCTCTCCCTCCCTCTATTTCTCTCTTTCTTTATTATCTTTCATATTTAATCTCTCTCTAGTTCTCTCTTCCTTTTCCTTTATTCTTCTACCTCTCTCATTTCCTCCGTTTCTCCCTCAATGCATCTCATTCTCAAGAAAAACGAATAAAAAAGAAGAAGAAAGAACAAGAAAAAACCAAGAGGAGGATGTATTCTTCCTCTCCTCTTCGTGACAAACCCTCTCTTTGTTTCTCTCCACCCCCTCAAGTTTTCTCACTCATTCTTCTCTCTCCCTCCCTCTCTCTCTCTCTCTCTCTCTTTCTCTCTTTCATTGTTATCTTTCATGTTTATTCTCTCTCTCATTCTCTCTTCCTTTTCCTTTCTTCTTATGACTCTCTCATTTCCTCTCTTTCTCCCTCAATGCACCTCATTCTCAAGAAAAACAAACAAAAGAAAAGAAGAAAGAACTAGAACAAACCAAGAGGGCATAATGCACTCACCGCAAAGGCAGGAGGATGGATTATTCATCTCCTCTTTGCAATGGATCCTCATCTTCCTTCGTGCACTTCGTCCTCTTCTTTTAGAACGGTGACAGTGGCAGCAATGGCACTAAGAAGCTCTCCTTCTCTCTCTTTCTCTCTAATTCCTCTCCTTCTCCCTTCCAAAGCCATGATCTCTTTTGCTCTCTCTCAAACCCTTTGCAGCTAAATGCCACACTCTTTTTTTTCTCTAAGTACCATCGCTATTTCTATCGCATTTGCGACACAAATAGCAATGCAAATAGCTACACCGCTAATTTGCGTCGCAAATACCTGTTGCTATGTCCCTATATCCTTGTAGTGTAGCTAAGGGCCTAGAGGTCCTTGAGTATGTTGGGAGGGAGGCTATAGAACTTGATGATAATATTGAATCATGTTGTAGAGCCTTCATGTGAGTGATTTGTTACAGTCCTTGAGTATATTCCAGAATGCAACAGTTCTCCTTACTACAAAAAGTCATTTGAACATGATGACAATATTCTACCATGTTGTAGAGTCTTGATGTGACTAATTTGTTATTAGATCATTACCTTATCACAACTTGAAAAATATTAGAGATGGGAGCCACTTAAGAAGTTGTTGGCTCATTGACTTTGCCTTTGTTTTAGTCTAACTCATCAGAAGCTTCTCTTTTATTCTTGGATCTTCAATAAAAACAATCCTAGGCATCTTTGGTCCTCGTATTCCATCACCCTATGGAGAGGCCAAACCCCTCCTTATATATATATATATATATAAGTGCAGCAAATGTGGAAGTGTATGGACAAGATTGAGAGACAACGAACACAAGAGAAGAGGGAGAGAGAAAAGAGACAGTAGAATGCAAAAATCTGTAGTAGATGAATGCTGAAATGAAGAAGATAGATATACAAACGAGTTGTCAAAAGTATCCACTTAAAATGACAAATGAATTGGGCTAGCCAATGGTTACCAATAAATAGCTAAAAATAGCCTAATAAAATGACTAGGTCTAGTGAGCAGCTATTGAAAATAGCTAACTACACATAAAATAAGTAAAAAATCTATGATTTGTGACATTGCACTACCACTTGTCTAGTGAATGTTTGACCTGCGCAGTGAATAGTGCCTCCTTTGTTTGCTTGATGTTTTGGTCATGGTCACTTTATCAAGATGGGATCAACTATATAAAGCACAAACAATACATGCCCTCTAGCTGAGGAGTGAACGTACCATTGGGGATTAGAAGAGAAATGTCGATATCCTAACTTCCCTTGGAGAAACAAGTCTATCTTCTCATTCCATGCACGTGTAGCCTATTTGAGGCCGTAAAGGATCTTCTTCAATTTATACACCTTGCCATTGGACGAGGAAAAGCCAAGACGTTCCCCAACATACATCTCATCCTATAAATTTCAATTAAGAAAAGCAAACTTCACATCAAACTAATAAATGGCCAATTCCTATGGCAAGCATTGATTGAAGTTTTTTCAAGGCATAATCGAGCTAGTCAAGGCAAATCCAATGTATTGAAAATCAAAACAATATAGCCAACAATCATATAATCAACTTCTAGTACTATGCATGAGGTATTCCCCCAAACCTCAAAATCCTCACATAAATGGATCAAGGGATGAGTGCATGCTAGGGATTTTAACCATCTTGGGAGAAAGACTAGGGATTTTGGTATGGATTTCACTTTTGCTTTTTTTGTCATTCTCTTTTGGCTCAGGTATAGTATCTCACATCAATGAGGGTGGATTAAAGGGATCCAACATTTCAGAATCACCTTAAATTGGGTGGGATCCATCATGTAAGTGTCTTGCTCAACCTAATGATGTTTTAGAGTTATTGAGCCGTCACGACTCAATGTTCTCTATCGTATATCATAAATTGATACTTTTGCTATTAAATTCTAATGAATCTTCTCATTCATTGTGCCTCTTTAATTTTGATGGTTTTTCACATTCATTGATTAGTCCTCTCGATTTGCAATGACAGCTCTATGCCTCTTTTTGATCAAATCCTCTTGAGACCCTCTTGAGACTTTCTCTATTCCTCTCTTTCATCAAATCCACATTGTAAGACTTCTCTTTATGAACTATTGCCTTCTCTTTATCAAATCCACACCATAAGCTCAATAGAGAGTTATCTTCTCTTTCATCAAATACTAACCCAATAGAGAGCATAAGATTTCAAGTTCTACCATTTTGACATGGAGAAAAGTTGGTGATTGCATAGAGCACATGGTTTCATAAGAGATGGAGAGGTTATTGTGACGAGTACTATTTGTAGAATCTATTACCACCAACATGAATTTTCTAGGGATTGCAAGCCATCATAGAAAATGAAGGTGGAGCAAACAAAGCCAATGTGTCTCCAAGATGGAATCATGAAGGGCATGCGCACTACTTGATAAATAATATAATATCAACCACCTACACTATCATGCACTCAAATGATTGTGTGCATGTGTCTAATAGTATTGAGGCAGTAAAAGATGAGTTCAAAAACTACATTGATTATACACATGGTTGTAGCAAATCAACTCCAATGTGTCTTGATATATCCTCAAATGATGATAACAAGGATGTCAACAAAGTGACAATTTCAAAAGCTAGATACGTTGACAGAGGTGTCCACATGGGGCTTCATGTCACAAATATTGAGGAGGAGCCACGTGTGGCCAGCCAAAGCAGGAATGCCTCTTTCTATGATAAGTCCATTATGGCCTTCATTGAGGAGAAAGCTAAGCTAGATAGATTGAAAAAATACTAGTACTTTGTAGACCTCCACAAAAGGTGGATGAGCTCCCAATTGAGTATAATGGTATGATTTCTTTTGAGCTTCCAGCTACTCATAGTAATAAATGAATGACAAGTATTGAACATAAATATGATGGTCACCTTTGGTTGTGGGCCATTACAAAAAAATATGACAATAGAGTGCACAATGCACTTAAGCTATTGTCTTGGATGTTTTCAATGTTTCAAGATCACTTATCGTTACTACATAACTAAGAGAAGATACAATGATGTTTTTGCCCATGGTTACTTAGATAGAAAGATGAGCATGGGCTATCCTCTGCAAATGAGAGAAACTCCAAGATAACATGTTCATGATCAACATTGGGGACCTTACAATGACACAGTTGGTGATCCATGTTGGCCA
This sequence comes from Lygodium microphyllum, assembly GCF_053477565.2. NCBI lineage: Eukaryota > Viridiplantae > Streptophyta > Polypodiopsida > Schizaeales > Lygodiaceae > Lygodium > Lygodium microphyllum. The sequence continues at coordinate 27,258 of NW_028229870.1, read as the reverse complement.
GCATGCTCATAGTGTTCAACAGGGCACAAAGAGGAAAACCATTGAAAAGGTGCGGAGCCTTGTTAGCACAATCCTTAAGATAAAAAAGGGGGGCCCACAAAAAATGTAGTTGCTCGACAGATGTTATTTGAATCTTTGACAAAAGAAGACAAATCAGATGCATGTAAGGTGGATCTTAATCATTTTTTAGAAGAAATGATACCACTTGTATAGAATAAAAATGTAAGCTTGTGTATTATTTCTTTCTACTAATGTTTTATGCCCTACATTTGAAATAACCATCTAATCAATGCATAGGTTCAAAGATATTATTTTGCAAGAGAGAGAAAATCAAGGTCAGGTCATTAGTGATAGGTATGACAACATACTTCTTTTGCAAAAATGTTGTGTCTTCCCACTTTTCCATGGAAGTAGATTTCCGGGGCAAGGTGATACCAAGGAGAAGTGCTACTTGTTCAAAATGTTCACCAAGGGACCAGCATCAGGGGTGCACAGATCGGATGTTGTATGCTCTCATAATGAGCATCGGAAGGTCCCCAAGAACAAAAGAACTCTACTTTTTGCATAAAACTCAAGGTAGAAAGCAAGCACGACATGAACAAGAGACCAATTGGGTGCAATCTCTCAAATGATAGCCCAAATTACAAAATAGCACGCTTTTGGCTTTTGAGTTTGCTTTAGTACAAAATAGAAATAAAGCTAATGGGCGGGCGCCCAAAGAGTCGGGCATACCCAATACAATGTCCAAATACAAATATCATAATCGTGCACCCATGCGCATAATAAATATCCAATGCCTTAATAAATAGGTGCGACAAAATATAGGTACCATGCCTAAGGTATGTGCCCATCAAAATATCAGTGATAACTCGAATACACGCTATCCTCCAATGCTTTCCTCCACCACTGCTGCTATCTCTACACATCAACTGAAGCATTCACAATCGTTAGTAAAATAATACAATTAAACCGACAAAAGTGAATACCTAGCATTCTTCAGCTACATAAATAAATCAACTGGTTAGAAATCAATCCTAACCTTAATTTATCACGAGTGCGCACTCTAAACTCATAAACGTTTATTAATTTAATATGTATTTTGTGGAATCACCCGCTATGGAATCACCCATGTACACACTAAATTAATGAAATGCCCGAAAAGGATAGGCATCCCCATCAACTTCTCGCACAAAGAATCCACTTTGTGTATGAGCCCCGGTCAACAAAGTTTACGGAATCCACCGTAAAACCTCATGGAATCCACCGTGGCACGGAATCCACCGTGAAATATGCCTCCTGGCATCATACCCCCGGGGTGGGATAGCAATTGTCCTCAACTGCTATTAGCTCAATGTGGAGCTAACAGAGTGGGGAAAGCATTTAAGTTTGTAGCGTGCATCCATTAGGCCTCTTCAACAAGATAGTTTTTAAACTTGGCCAAATATCTAGAATATCTACGGCCAGTTCTAGTGGTCATAAAGTCACTATCTATGATAGCTTCAGGTTCAAGTATCTCAGTCTCTTCATCTAGCAAAGGTGGGTTTTCATAAAAAGGGTGTACAAGTAATTGGCCTCTAAAGGGTCGTAATAAACTAATGTGAAAGGTGTTGTGAATTTTCCAGTGAGTTGGTAGTTCTAACTTGAATGCATTGTCATTGATTTTGTGAATGATCTTAAATGGTCCATAGAATCTAGGTGCTAATTTCACAACTGGGTGTTTATCTACACTTTGTAATCTACGTTTTTCTATTCTCAACCAAACATAGTCAATAACTTTGAAATTCATGGCCATTTCTTATTGGCTTGTTTTGTATATGATTGCTAGGCTTTGGCAATCATGTCTTTAACCTCATCAATAATAGTAGCGTGCATGTTAGCAATATCATCAACACTCTGAATTCTATTTGATAAAGATGCAACATGTGTAGACAATCTATAACCATAAATCACTTCAAACGATGCTTTTGTTGTAGATGTTTGTGGTGTATTGTTATATGCAAACTGCAATAAATGTAAATGTGTGTCCCATGTCTGTGGTTTAGAAATAGTGTAAGTGCGTAAAAGATCTAAAATAGTACTGTTAGTGGCTTCTATTTGACTATTAGTTTCAGGATGAAATGCAGATGAGAAATCAATCTTTGTTCCTAAGTTAGCAAACAAAGTAATCCAAAAATTATTACAAAATCTAGAATCACGGTTAGAAATAATAACTTTTGGTAATCCATGATAAGTGAAAACAGTTTTCAAAAACAATTGTGTTGTCTATGATGCTGCTAAAGTTTTCTTGCATAGGATGAAATATGCTTGTTTACTAAACCTATCTATAATAGTCCAAATCATATCATGGTTAGCTTTAGTATTAGATAAACCAGTAATAAAATCCATAGAAATCTGTTCCCATGGTCTTGTTGGAATAGATAAAGGCATAAGTGAACCATACTGTTTACCATGATGTCTCTTAACTCTTTGACAAACCAAACATTTAGAAACAAAGTTAGATACATCAGTGTGCATATGTGGCCAATAAAAATCTTCAGTCAATGTACGCAAAGTAGATATGATACCTCTATGACCTTGATATGGAGGACAATGAATCTCATTTAAAACAAAGATCTAAATGGAACTGTAACACATAATCTCTTTTCATAAAACATGAATCCATCATTATAAGACAATGAATCAATAGGAATCCAATTATTTCCAAGTAATTTATTCCAATCAACATAAAAAGTAATTTCATGATAATAAGTATCTTTCATAGGGGTTAAAGAATCAAATGATATAACATAAATATTATGAATGGTTGGTCTTCTACTTAATGCATCAACCACTACATTTTCTTTACTTGGTTGATATTGGATAAGGGGATGAAAACTCTGAATAAAAGCTGCCCATTTGATATGTCGATCAGATATTTGAGGTTGACTAAGTAAATGTCTAATACTTTGTTGGTCAGTCTTAATCATAAACTCAGAACCCATTAAGTAATGTTTCCATTGTCTTAAAGCTTGTACAACAGCTAACAATTCTTTATCATATGTGGAATATTTAAGTTCGGATGGTTTCAATTTACAGCTAGAATAGGCTATAGGATGATTATCTTGCATAAGTACGGCTGCTATTCCAGATCCGCTAGCATCAGTAACTACTAAAAAGAATGGTCTATTGAAATCAGGTAGTTGTAATACAGGAGCATGGGTTAATGCATGTTTCGATAAATCAAAAGATTTCTGTTGATTATCAAACCAATGATAAACAATACCTTTCTTTAAAAGTTTAGTCAAAGACAGAGCAAGTAATGAAAAATTTCGCACAAACTTCCTGTAAAAACTAGCAAGACCTAGAAAAGAACGTAACTCATGCACATTTTTAGGTATAGGCCATTTCAATATTGCTTCTATCTTCTTAGGGTCAACCTTAATACCTTCTGATAACACAATATGACCTAAATATTCAATTTTTGTTTGAAAGAACTCACTCTTTTCTAGATTAGCATACAATTGATTATCTTTTAATAACTTGAAAACCAAAGACAGATGTTCATAATGTTCTTTCTCATTTTTACTGAATACCAAGATATCATCAAAGAATACTATAACACAATGATGATATTTCAAAAATATGCGATTCATCATTCTACTAAATGTAGCAAGTGCGTTAGTCAATCCAAAAGGCATCACTAGAAATTCATAATGACCAAATTGTGTTCTAAATGCAGTCTTGAATATGTTAGATTTATCTAATCTCACCTGATGATAACCAGATTTAAGATCTATTTTACTAAGTATGGCAGAACCTTGTAGTTTATCCATAAGATCATCTACCCTAAGAATTGGATATCTATTCTTTACAGTAATCTTATTTAGGGCACGATAATCAATGCTCATACGATAAGTATTATTCTTCTTCTTTACCAACAAAACAGGTGCACCAAATGGAGAACTACTAGGTCTAATTAATCCTCTGTTTAATAATTTCTCAACTTGATTTTGAATTTCTTTTTTGCTCTATCTAGTTATGCATATATGGTGCTTTACAAGGTGGTTGTGTACTAGGAATTAAATCTATTTTGTGGTCTTCAGGACGTGAAGGAGGTAGTCCAGCTGGTAGATCTTCAATAAAACAATCCTTAAATTGTGCAATGAATTCTTTATGCCTAGGATGCATATGTTTTTCTTTAGCTTGAATTTCATTCACCCAAATTAGATAAGATTTACTACTTTTGCAGAATGCATGTTTAGCTTGAGTATGAGTAAGTAGTGGAAAAGCATTAGATGCATGCATACCATACAATGTAATGTGTTTTCCTTGAAAATGAATTTTAATTGAATGCGTGGAATAATCTATGTCAGCATTATGCTGATGACGCCCTAGGCATACCTAGGATAATATCATTGGACTGTAATGGTACAACTAGAAAATTCATTCTTTCAGTATATTCACCAATTTGAATTTCTAAATCATGCACCTCTTGTGTTCCATTATACCTTGTGCCTAAGAATGCGGCTTTAATGCAATAATGCATAGGAAGAGTTTGTAATTTCAATTCTTTCACTAACTTTGCAAAAATAAAATCGTGTGTACTACCATCATCATGCAAAATAATCTTTTCTTTTCCACGCACTAAACATTTCATTGTCAACAAAGAATGTGGAGTTGGCATACCTGGTAAAATATCCGGAGGAGTAGTAATGTCGTCCTCATCTTCCGTAAAGTCAGACATTTCTTCATGTTCTTCATCTTCCATTGCTCCAAGATAGTTGATATGGATAGGTGGCTTCTTTGATTGGCAATTAGCTGCTAGATGTCCAGGTTGATGACATTTGTAACACACTATAGGTTTGCCTTTAGATACATTGTTTGCAATGGCAGGAAGTCTAGGAATATTAGAATTTGGCTGTGAGGATAGCTTAGGGTTTTGATTGGTATTTGATGGCAAAGCAAGTGGTTTTGTCCAAGAGTTACAGAAAGATGATGAAGGAAATCGACTTTGGTTGAATCTTCTAAAATTTGAATTGAATTGCTTAGAACCATAGTTACCATTTGCTTGAAATTGTTGTGGACGCTTTTCTCTTCCTCGAAGCTTGTCTTCAGTGTCATGAGCTAAAGAAATTGCATCTTCAAGAGTTGCAGGCTTGAACATATTGACTTCAGCGTAGTAATGCCCAAGTAATCCTTACATATACTTGCGCTTATGAGTCGCTTCAGGTACATCTTCAAGCATGCATAGTTGGATTAAGGCATTCCAAAAGCGTTCGGTGTACTGGGAAATAGGCTCACGATCTCTTTGCTGAAGAAGGTCCCATTGCTTTATGGCTTTTTCATGGAATTGTGGAGGAAGGAAATTTTGCATAAACTTCTTCTTGAAACTCTCCGAGGTAATGGGACAATCTATGCTCTTACAAACCACGGTCCACCAAAGAGATGCTCTATCCACTAAATGATTAGTGATACACTTGATTTTATCTTTTTTAGCGTATGTCTCCTCATGAAAGTAATCATCAAACTGACTGATGAATGCAAGAATAATCTTTCCATCTCGAGTGCCATTTAAAGTACAGAATTTGAAATTTCTTTTACTTATCTTTGTTTTTTTTCGGATTGATTGAGCTTTGAGAGTCGCATCGATGGTTCGTCAGATAAGATCTTCGGGTTGTGGTCCATCTTTGTCGGTAGTCGATCTTTGTAAATTGGCCAATTGAACTTGCAAGGCTTCCTGGGCTCTTCGTTCTTCGTCCAACTGCATCATAATTAAATCCAACTTTTGTTCCATGGTAGGTTCAGGAAGATCGCCTTTAGCCATTGAATCATCCATATTTTGTTCCGTCATCCTGTAAAAATTCAAAAGACCTCACACTCTCAAAATCCAATTAGCAGGATGAGCGTAGCTCAAAGTCGGGTGTACAAGGCTTATAGATTTTTGTTTGGCTTTCACGGTCTTCGACTTTTGCACTTGCAGGATTTGAAATCTTTGTAAAATCTGTGTATGTCCTTCTGCATGTACTGAAACTGGTTCAGCAAGTCTGCACATGTAAACAGAGTCTTCCAGGGATCAACTTTGCAGTTCAGTGCTTTTGCGCAGGAATAGTCCTTATGGGAGTTTTTGACATAAGTCAATTCTGACTTCTGGTGACTTGACTGACTTGCAGGGTAAGTAAATTTAGACTTGTAGAATCTGAACTTGTAGATTTTGAAGTTTTGTGTAACTTAGGACTTGATTGACTTAAATTAAAGCTAAGCTTAATAAAACGTTAAATTTTAGAGGGGGGCCATTTTCTGACGCCGAAATTCACGGGATGCTGCCGCCCTGCCGTCGATTTGAAGAATTATGGAGCTAAGCTTTTAAAAAGCTTAGCTTTGAAGATTTTAAGCTTAATAGAATATATGAAACTTATCTCTTTTGTCTGAGAAAAACGACTTGAGTAGGGAGATGTTGACGTGGTCCTCCGCCTCCTCAGGCCGATCCTTCGCGATCAAAGGCTGTAGACAGAGGTTCTTGACCGCTAGGAATCCACCCATATTGACCGTTCACGATGAGATTGACTGTAGAGCTCGATCGTTCCAGGAGCTCCACTTTCGCGCAAGATGGGTATCGATTGGAAGCTCTCGATCTCAGCTTCGCTCTAATACCACTGGTGCACAGATCGGATGTTGCATGCTCGCGTAGTGAGTGCCGGAAGGTCCCCAAGAACAAAAGAACTCTACTTTTTGCACAAAACTCAAGGTAGAAAGCAAGCACGACATGAACAAGAGACCAATTGGGTGCAATCTCCTCCCATGCCTTGTGTGAGCGCTCCACAAAGCATGTATTTTTATGTATTAATCATCTTTAAGCTCAAATAATAGCCCAAATTAAAAAATAGCACGCTTTTGGCTTTTGAGTTTGCTTTAGCACAAAATAGAAATAAAGCTAATGGGCGGGCGCCCAAACAATCAGGCATACCCAATACAATGTCCAAATACAAATATCATAATCGTGCGCCCATGCGCATAATAAATATCCAATGCCTTAATAAATAGGTGCGACAAAATATAAGCACCATGCCTAAGGTATGCGCCCATCAAAATATAAGTGATAAATCGAATACATACTATCCTCCAATTCTTTCCTCCGCCACTGCTGCTATATCTACACATCAAAACTGAAGCATTCACAATCGTTAGTAAAATAATACAATTAAACTGACAAAAGTGAATACCTAGCAGTCTTCAGCTACATAAATAAATCAACTAGTTAGAAATCAATCCTAACCTTAATTTATCACGAGTGCACACTCTAAACTCATAAATGTTTATTAATTTAATATGTATTTTGCAGAATCACCCACTATGAAATCACCCATGTACACACTAAATCAATGAAACGCCTGAAAAGGATAGGCATCCCCATCAACTTCTCGCACAAAGAATCCACTTTGTGTATGAGCCCCAGTCAACACCGTGGCACGGAATCCACCGTGAAATATGCCTCTTGGCATCAATTTATGATCTGAGGTATGTGCTAACATTATTATAGCTTATATTGAAATTGAATTGTTGGTAGCTTACAATGTACTAACGTATCAATCATCAACTAGCATGAGAGCATTGCAAGTGATTGCAATATGTGTATTCAAAGAGGAGGACGAAGAGTCTCAAATATTGTTTTGGAGAAATTTGAGTTCCATCATGGTTCAATGTGGCCATTATCCACATGACTTTTCTAGATTCATGTCCAATGACACAAGTGCCAATTGGTTGGTAATACACGGGCTATGTACAATGGAGGACCATATAACATAATGGAAGGGAGGGAGTGCTCTTGTCTTTTTCATTGGGAGCAAAGTTTACAAAATCACACCAATAAATTAGTCATTGGAGATAAACAAATGCATCATATTGAAATGTGTGAAGCATGGAGGCTAGTAAGGACAACTCAACATGCCTCACTTTAGGCCTCTACTATCCAAGATTGGTGGGCACAAAATGTAAACAAGGATAACATTAAGGCTTTGGATAGGTGGTTAACATGTTGGTAGTAAAGAATTGCCTATTAGAAAGGAAGTGAATCTCATGTAGGTGTGCTATTTTTCTTAGGTCATTGGAAGATTTGCTACAAAAAGTATTGATGGAGAGAGCTACTAATTGTATTCTTGGATTTGACTCCATAGTCCAAGAAAAGTCCCTAGGAACGTGCTGATTCCAAGCATAAATTTGTTGGAAAGTATCCATGCTAGTTGGTTAGTAGGTAAAGGTGGAAAACAAAAGATATCACTCTATGATGCATGTATTAGTGATGTTTTGAATGCATATATTCAATGTGAAAATGTTTGAAATCAGAGACAGAGATAGAGACTTGGAGTAACCATGTAGAGCAGTGTGCTCTCACTCCCTTTCATTATCTATTCTAACACTTAACTAAAGTGAATAGTACAACCTAAGGTCTCAAGGACCATTCACACCAAAAGATTTCTAAGTCCTAAAACACCAACTTACTCAATGTCTGCATAGTGTGGTACAACTAGACATCCTAAGTGTCAGGTACAGTCATAACTGAAGACAGATAGATGAGCTTGAAGTCTAACACTCCCCTCAAGGTCAAGACAGCATCTGGATACCAAGCAGCTGTCTAAAAACACTAAACTTATCTTTACCCAGAGACTTGGTAAAGATATCTACAACCTGCTCATCAGTCTTCACATGCATGAGATCCAATCTCCCTGTAAGAACCATCTCTCTGATGAAGTGGTAGTGTACCTTTATGTGTTTTTTCCTCGCATGATATACTGGATTCATAGCCAGGAGTACACTACTCAAATTATCACATAACAAAGTCACTAGAGCATCCACCTATATATCCAAATCAGCCATAAGCTTAAGCAGCCATGCAATCTCACATGCTGCCAATGCAGCACCCCTGTACTCTACCTCAGTACTCGATAAGAAACCATAGGCTGCTTCTTGCTGTTCCAACTGATCATGCTGCTACCAAACTCGAAAGCATAGCCACTAGTAGATCTACGGTCATATGAGCATCCTACCCAATCTGCATCCGTATATCCAATCACTTTCAAGGGCTTATCTCTGACATAGATCAGCCCATAATCTACAGTGGACTTAACATATCTCATAATTCGTCTAACTGCATCCAAATGCAGCTTTCTGGGCTTCTGCATAAACTGGCTTATGAGCCCTACAACATAGCTCAAGTCAGGCCTAGTGATGGTCAAGTAAATCAGACTGCCAATCATCTGCCTCTACATAGTCACATTCTCTACTTCAACCCAGTGCTCATGTCTAGCTTGACGTTCTGATCAAGAGGTGTATCCAATGGTTTGCATTCAGCCATGTCATACTTCTTTAGCATTTCCATGGCATAGTGCTTCTGCATCAACCATAAACCATTTTCAACTAGAACAACCTCAATGCCCAAGAAATACTTCAGATCTCCTAGGTCCTTCATGTCAAATTCAGATTTCAACATCTTCATTACATGTTGTATGCCCAAGTCATCATCACCAGTGATTATCAAATCATCAACATATATGACCAGCACTACCAAGCCACTGTCAGTCTTTTTCGTAAATAGGCTGTGATCAGCCCTACCACCAACAAATCCCAAGCTTTGAAAGTAGTTATTGATGCTTGCATGCCAAGCTCTTGGAGCCTGCTTCAGCCCGTACAATGCCTTTTTCAGCTTGCATAGATAATGATAAAAATGAGGGTGTACATACCCTTCCGGCTGAACCATATGGACATCCTCTGCCAAGTCACCGTTAAGAAAGACATTCTACACATCCATCTACTGCAATTTCCAGCCTCTAGCAGCAACCAAAGCAATCATAGTGTGTATGGTTGCCATCTTGGCAATAGGGCTAAATGTTTCCTCATAATCAAGTCCATATTGTTGGGCATACCCCTTAGCAACCAGCCTGGCTTTGTACCTTTCCACACTGCCATCCAACTTGCATTTGATTTTGTAGACCTATTTGTAGCCAATGGTCTTTGTCCCTTCAGGCAGTGGCACAAGATCCCATGTCTTATTTTCAAACAAGGCATTCATTTCTTCATCCATAGCTACACACTAGTTCTTATCTTTCACTGCTTCAGTATATGTACTTGGTTCTTTGATCTCCATCACTTTTGTCATGTAAGCATAATGCTTTGCAGAGTATCCACTGTACATCAACCTGTCAATAGGATATTTGACCCTCTGCGAGTGTCTAGGCTATGGTGCACTGCTCGATTCCCCTCTCTCATGAGGTGGAATATACCTGTTCTACCTAGTACCAAGTGTATACACAATTGGAATACCAAGTTCACTGTCTAAAGTGTCAGCAACCAGAAGTCATTCTACCTAGTGTCATCATACCAAATGCATCCTCAGTAGTTATCTCTTTTCCTTTGCTTTCCAAGACATCATATCTCCCCCTCACTAACATACCGGTGTCAATGGACGGTGAGCTCCTCAATCTCCCTATCTATGGGGATACTGTCTAACCACTAGGACCTGTCATAGCAATGCTCTACTGCAAATCAACTGTAGATATATGAGTGGAAGGCATATTGGATGACACTACAACTGATGATACATACCAAGAGCCCATCTCATCAAAGATAACATCCCTACTCACCAAAGTCTCCTTGGTAGAGGGATCGTAGCATTTGTATGCCTTCTTCTCCTGTGAATATCCAATGAAAACACACTTATGTGTGTTTGGATCCAGCTTCTTCCTTTTCTCATCTGGAATGTGGACATAAGCAAGACAGCCAAAGACTTTCATGTGACTTACATCCATCATATAGCCATATAGCTTCTCAAATGGCATCATCTCATGAATACCTATAGTGGGAGTCAGGTTCAAGATATACATGGTTGTCATAATAGCCTTAGCCCAATAATAGAGCAGCATCTTCTTCTCATTCATCATGGTATGAGCAGTTTCCATCAAGACCCTGTTCTTTCTTTCAGCTACCCCATTCTACTGAGAAGTGTAGCTGTAGGTAAGCTTCTTGTGTATACCATTTCCAGCTAGAAAATTGTCAAACTCATTTGACACATACTCCCCACCACTATCTGATCTCAAGCAAGAGATATAGCACTCAAATTCCTTTTCACCCTACTTTTTAAACTATTGAAAAACAGTAAACACTTCATCCTTTGTGGTCAAAATGTAAACACAAGTATAGCGATTGTAATCATCAATAATTGTCACATAATACTTTGAGCCTCCCATAGATGCATTATGGGTTGGCCCCCAAACATCAGAGTGCACTAACTGCACAACGGACGTGTACTTTGCCTTACATGCCCGACAAATGGCAACCTTGACTGCTTACCAAACTTACAAGCATCACATACATGACCAGTATCTGAGTATTGAAACTTGGGTAAACCTGAAAAACCCTAAAACTCTCGTGCATTAGGTGGCATAGGATTATCCCGCAGCCTATCCCGATTATGGGGATAATTCATACAAACAGTGAGAAACTGTATCGCCTTTTTATTATCTTTACTTCAAACCTGAGCATATGAAGAACCATCACCCAAGGCTTTTGTTTCCAGCCTTGATTCCAAAATATAGGGCTACCCTAAAATCACCGAATAACTATATGAATCCTGCACAAAAAAATAAGATTCATCCCTAACATCTCCAATAGTCATGGGTACATTCGGACAAGCGACATAAAGATTCCCTGATGAATTATTTGTTGTATATATGCACCATCCAAGATCTACATCAATCAGCCAACCTCCATTCTCATACAAGCTCCATGCCATAACATTGACTTCAGAACCATGATCCAAGAGAGCTATGCAAGGCAACTCTCTTTCTCCCACTTTAACAATTGTCTCTGTTGTAGCATGAGCCCAATGCATTCGTGAATAATGACTGCTTGGAATAAAATGAGCATCTTCTTCTTCATGTGCTTGTTGATGGACATCCCCATTATACATAGCCTTCTCTCTATGCTTAGTGTTGCCCATAATATTATTTTCAACCACAAGCTTGTTGTCTATACTCCCATTTAACCCATTTTCAACATTAGCCTACTCCAAATCAGCATTACATATGCATCATCATATTCCCTCTGAAGATGTTTCTCTATGTCTTTATCAACCTGCATCAATGCTTGCAAAACTTCACCATCAAAATGTCTTTTTCATTTTAGCATATCAATGATTGCATCATGAAATTCACGCTTTGCAATTCCAAGAGCTTTGCCAAGTGTGAATTCCACTCAAATACCAAGTATGTGATCTTCCAAGAGCTTTTTAAGGTTTGTGGTTGTCTCAAGATCTGATTGTAACCTGTAACTAGGCTGCTTGCCCCTTTTCTTTCCTTCTTTTTTCTTCTCTTGAGATACATCCTCCATAACATGCTCAGATATGGCTTTTTCAGCCTCTTTTTGCTACTCCATTTTACTTCGTGTTGTGCATTTAGATGGACTTGAAGACGAAGGACCAATAGTGTCCTCATCTCTTCTTCTCTTTTCTTCCATAAGAGCTTCTTTATTATGAACCCTAGCCAAATAAACATAGGCTGAAAATGAATCCATTGGTGCACCCCATCATGTTCTCCCTCGTATACTCTGGCTTGCATCAACTAATTCAAACTTTGTTGTTTTTCCCTTTTTCATGCAATCTAATGCTTGCACCCAAACGCGAGATTTTGCTTCAGTCATACCTCCTTTATGAGCTTCATCACTCCTTTCAATTCTCAACCCATATGTGGCTGCATCTATGGCAACAAATGCTTTCCTTGCAGCCATCTCTTCCAACTTATTCTACATGCCACCATTTCCAAAATTTGGCTCTATTGGATAACCAGAATCTATTTCATGTATTTTTCCATATTTCCAAAAGACTAACCTTTTTGCTTCTGCTTCACGGTAGGCTATAGAGTCTCACTTTTCATGTTGTAAACTATCACACCAAATGCATCTCCTCTTGTATCTTTCTCATACGGCGTATGAGCTATTGCACGAGCCTTCTCTTCTACCTTAGCATTCAAATTTTTTACCTTTGCATAGATTTCTGTCAAATTCAGCCTCAAATCACACATGCCTTTGATTAATTCATCCATAGCATCACTTTTAAGAGCCGGACCAATAGGTATAGCCAATTGTTCCGCCATAGACAAGTGCCTTGGCTGCAATTTCAGCCCCCTTTTGAGCATTGGCATGTGTGGAGCCTATAACCCATCTTAATTTCATTCGCTCTCTCTTTACCAACTTATGCAGTGCCTTAGTTACATTAACCCAATCTGATTTCAGTCCTGTTTCAGAAGAGGCATCTTCTAAACGATAAGGTATCTTCTCCTACAAGACAGGATCCGCAGCATTTAGGAATAAATCAATTTTCTAACTCTCTAATTATTGTTGCTCATTGGCATCCAACTACACATATGGACTTCAAAATTCACGGAGCAAAGCTATAGCAGTCAACCCTTTATTGGGCTTTTCAATCCAATCTATAAATGTCTTTTTAGTTACCAATCCTGCATCTTCCAAGAAAAACTCCTCTGTCAAAGCTTTCTTGAAAGGTGCCTAATTAGTATCTCTTCTATGTAACTCATTGATCGGATCATGCAATGCATGCATGGCCAAACGAGAGAAATAACGACTCCATGCATACTGCGGTACCCCATGAAACAACATCTTTTCTTCATACAACAAAATGAAGGCCGAAACATTTTGACCCTTAAACTGCTTCAACTCATGACCCACTACTTGCAATGCATTCACAGCTAAGGAATCAATTCTTTCTACTTCGTACCGAGTTTGCATCTACTGTTGTAACAACAATTTTTGTTGTTGTTGCTACTGCAACAAAGCAATCATATATTGTAAAGCATCACCACTACTTGAACCAGCAAAATCCCCCATCTTTACACACTTGTTGCCGACTTTCACATCGGGTTCACCATTGTCGAAGCGTTTGGGGTTGAAAGGCTACCACATGGATAAGAGACAGCAGGGTGAAGGGAGATTCAGGGAGAGAAGTAGATGGAAGAGAAGCGGTTTTTTTTTTAAAGAAGATGTAGAAGAATACTCACAAAGGTAAAGCATGTCAATTTATTTCTGCATTATGAGAAGATAAATCTCTTGTAGACAAAAACGTGCATAAAATGATACCTTCCTCTATGATACTCAGACTGCCAATCTGATGCTTTGATTGGCTCTGAAAGGGGGGTAAAATACGAGCACACCTGACCAGAATACTCCTGGATCACTCCTTCTCCCCATTTGCAGTACTGTTTACTACCTGAAAACTGGGATGGTGCGTCACAAGATTTCGCCAATCTCTCTTTTTACATAAAATCCTCCCAAAATGGTTGAAAGCTACATGCTTTCTTTTACGTGTCATCCTATTCTAGAAGTTATCTATAGTTTTTGAATTTTTACAAGAGATAATATCTAAAATATCAAAAATTAGCTAAACTTTTCCAAAATTCTAATAATTTTTGGACCATCCACACTATGAACATTGACATTAATGACATTGGCTCTCGAGATCAATAAGAAGGTCGCACTCTATAGTTTTTCACACTATGTACGCGTAGTGACACGATAGTGTAGTACATATAAGAAGTCTGGCATGAAGTGCATGGGTGAGCCTTTGGCCCTTATTCATTCATATGTATGTGGTTCCATGCCCTATCAAACATGGTACGAAGTACTTTTTCACATTCATTGATGATTCATTAGGAGAGCTTTGAGATCTCAAAAATGTATTTTAGGATATAGAGAGTGAGTGCTCTAGACCAATGAGAGCAAAGCCTTCGTAATGGAAGTTTTGTTTTTGAAAATACAAAAATTGATTTTGTAAATAGACATGGATATAATATTACTACAAAATTTTATTATGAATATATATTTTTATCATCTCGATTAAGACATCCCTTATCTTAATGATATAGGGTCTTAGCCACTTTGCATTAATAACATATTTGGGATTGTTTGATAATGACAATTGAAACTAAATCTCTCTCCTCTCTTTGACATGGATATAGAAATTCGACCTTCAATAAGGCACCCAACTCTAAAATCACATCCATATCTATGTTTAATTCATTCCAAATACGTGGAAGATGGATTCATACTATTATTAGCAACAAAGGTAGTTGGATTACCATGCAATAAGAAAATGAAGAAAAAGATAGAGATGTTATAGGATCAAACATTTCAGATTTAGAGCAAACAAGAAAACCATAAAGAGGTTTTAGTACAACACATATTAATGCATATAGAGTTGCATTTAAAACTTGGAGCTTCAAGTCTTCATTGCATAGACCAAATTATACGTATTTTATTTTCAATGATTTTTTAATGAAGCTTGGTATTAGGTTTTATTTTGACAAGTTTTGTTTTTATTTCTAGATGTCTATCCTTCTAATCTTGAGGAATGGTAGCATGCCAAGTCTATTGTTGATATTCTTGATGTTATGCATGGTTTGATTAGAGAAGAAATGTACAAAGATATGAGAAAAACATAGCTTGTAGAGAAGGGGATATTTTTTAATAACCATTCTTATCTTATCCTATGCATATAATGGTCAATGGGGAGCAATATCCCCACTTCCTTTTCCTAATTTTACAAGCCTTGAGTGGTCTTTACCAAGTCCCCAATCACTAGTAAGAGCTATAGATGTAAAACCTTTTTTGAGCTACAGAAAGGATTGAGACCTAATATCTCAAGTTACAGGCTAAGCAAAATTATTTTGTTTATCCCTATTAATGTATTTATTTATTTCTTTTCCAATACTAAGATACAAAGATCGAAGGCCATTCTATCGGTCAAGAGGCTAGTGGCATATAATCATGTCCTACAATTTTTTGATGAGGAGTGGGATACAAGGATAGAATGCAAGATAACTTGTAAAATAGATCAAGACTCTATTATTTGAAAATACATGCTTGCTACTCAAAATTTCATCCTTAGTTTTTATTATACTAGATGGCATTGTGTTGGTAGTAGTCTAGTTGCTTTGGATTAGAATCTTGATGATTTTAGCAAATATCTCATAGTGGACATTGATATTTGGCTCAATGAGAATATTATTACGATACTAAAGGTTAGATCATCATGTAGACTACATCAAGTGAGGCTAGATTTATAGAATGAAGGTATCAAATTGCCATGTTCAGTTGCATTCTAACTTAACAACAAACTAGTAAGTTTGTATATCATTATATATAGCATATATATATTTGATTCCACTTCTTGAATGGAAAACATGTATGCTAATCTTTTTGCAGATATCAAAGAGAAGGGAGAGAAAGATAATGTGCAAGGACATTAAAGAAATTTACTTTCAATATTGCAAAACAATTAAAGGAATAAAGATCATTTCCATTATCTCAAATATAGCCTCGTGATATGATATCCATGCCCATCACCATCCTGTCTCCCCATAGGAAACCATGGACGTAGTTGAATATGGGAATCTTAGTTCTACTTCACTGGGGAAGCGTGAACAAGTCACCCATAGCCACAATCTAACGCCCACCTACGAAAGACCACTTTGTAATCAGTCAAAGGCAGGAGTGAGGTTAACACCACACTTGTCTCAAAGATAGTGAGAGACGGGGGAGAGTGTAACTCAATCCCCCTACACATAACGTAAAATCTCAGCTTTGGCCCCCTAAAACAGTGTTAAACTTGGTAACTAATCCTATCGGTATTGGGAGGGTCACAATTTAATCAGCTCTATCTACTGTTGGAAAGTTATGTGACTTATTGGGTCCACCTAGCCATAGGCATCCAATCATTAGGATCAAAGCCTCCCACTTTCCTTGATGGGTTTGCTTAGTTTTCTAATTAGCAAAGCATACTACCACACTATTTGGACATATAAAGTGAGCTTCCTTTTATACTCCGTTTTCAACTAGGTTCGTTAAACTCAATCTTTAGCACATAATAAACAATTCTACAAATTAGATACTTTATTTCATAATAACATCCAGAATCATCACTCCATAGAGTGGTACAAAACCATCTTTTCGTAGAAAGATACTGTCCAACCCTAGGATAGGACCTTTCAATCCTTTGGGATAGGGCTATATGTGATTGCACTCCATCCATGATCAACAAGGAATTTACTGGCTCATAGCCCCT
Organism: Lygodium microphyllum; assembly: GCF_053477565.2. NCBI lineage: Eukaryota > Viridiplantae > Streptophyta > Polypodiopsida > Schizaeales > Lygodiaceae > Lygodium > Lygodium microphyllum. The sequence continues at coordinate 10,157 of NW_028229870.1, read as the reverse complement.
CTAAGCTTCCCTAGGCCTCGAGAGTTGTCTTACATAAGAGGCACACTTACCACTTGGCCCTTTGCCCTCTTAGGTGCGCGAGTGATCAAAAAGCAATAAACCCTAACTCCCTCAGGAGTATAGGACCCCACTGTCATGTGAGTTATTCAACACTCCACAGAGTTTTAAGGAGCATTCGGTTGGGGACCCTAGCATCCTGAACCACCATAATCCTCAACTCGTCCATCTATGGAAGCACGAAATCATAAGAACCATAATTCATCATACACAAATCCAAAAGAACTCATAACCGTAAGACATTTTAACACAGTTTTCAATGAGATGCATGGAATCCATCCCCCCCTATGATATTGTGTGTTCCTTCCTAAAAAGTGGTTGATAATACTAACATGTTTTGGTAAATTTAATTATGTTTTAACTGATCATAATCTATGTAACGGACTAGCTTATCTCTCATTAGGAAATTGTAGAATTAATAGTTTAAAAAGTAATCCTACTTTTATGTACTAAACTTGATTATCTCTGTTTGGCCATTCATCATGATTACGGTTTATGGCCGCATGCTTTATTTGTTGTGGGATGGTTGGTTCTTTAGTTTGAATGGGTTCAAGGTTAACCTCCACTTGTGCTTTAATATCATGTTGAGTTCCCTCAGCACAGTGGCCATTTTTTCATGTTGGGAAGCTCTCTGAGTGTGACCTCACTCACCATCTCGACATCTCTTGAAAGCTATGGAAGAAGCTGATAGATTCGAGTAGTACTCTCACTAGGTGTGGAGAGAGAGAGAGGTTGGGTTGGTTGCAGCAGAGCTTCGTCGTATCAACCAGTAGAGAGACTTCTATACGAGTCGTTGTTGTGTTTGTGTGTGGTCGTGATGTGACACTCTACCCCTGTTTATATAGTAACCCGAGGGGGATAAAAAGAGGACATTTGCTTTTTAGTGTTTTTTAGGACATTATTGATTATAAAGAGGGAACACTTTCTTTTAGTATTTTTTGACAACGTCATCGATGATGTCAGGGAGGGGCTCCATTTTCGTAGTGCGAGGACACCAATTTAACAAATATATGGGTGAGGACCGCACGTCTTATCGTCGAGCGGTGTCACTCCAAGGCTCATGACCAAGGTGGAGACCAAGGCATAGACCTTGGCATCTTGGCCTTGGCATACTTGGCAATAGGCTACAAAGGCTTCGTTGGTGCCATTGATTGCATGTGAGAAGCTCCGTCTAGCTTGTAGGAAAATATTCCCGGGAGGTCACCCATCCTAGCAGTGTCGTCACGCAAGTGCACTTTGTTGAGATATCGAGCTCCACTCGTGATATGCCAGGGTGACCGTTGTGCATTTATGTCACCGACTTGTCAGTTGTTACAGATGCAGTTGGTACACCGCCCATAAATAATAGCTAGATGACAGCTATCCTTATCTACTCTAGTTCGTGGCTCAGTTAGTATGCCACCTTAGTTAGTTGAGTTTGGTTTGAGACCCATATATAGGGTTCTTCTATTTCTATGTACTTGAGTTTTTTTGGCTTACACAACTAAGAAGAGGAAAATTGTTTTCAGCCTCCACCTTTGTGTGTATTCCCCCATTGTGCAAGCAAGAAAGCTACAAGTGAGACTCCTTCCTTCTCTCCCACAATCTTGACATGGTATCAGATCCTTATTCGTGGTAAGGAACTCAAGAAAGAAAACCAAGTTCGCGGTGTTGTGGTAAGAGGACCAGTGTTGCTTTCATTTTTCTGTTTTGGGAGCAAGTCTCTGCAGGTAGCATAGCCAGAAAGTGCAAAAGTGCATTGTCTCAGATTGAGACGCCCTTCGCGGTGTAGCAAGAGGGCAGTATATGCTACGGGAGAGGGCTTTAGCCCATGGTTGCTCTGTTTTTTTTATTTGAGGCCATTTCGGGGCCTGTTTTGGAGGCGGAAGTTTTCTGTACGCACTCAAGAAAAGGCCCTGTTTTATGCTGTGCGACCACTGTTCCACAGGTCGGTGAAAAGTTACTGTAGAAATTGCATCGTATGCCTGTGCGCAGAGACATTGGGAGTTACAAAATCATCCTTGTTGCCTCTTGATGCAAAATCGTCACTAGAAAGTGACTATGTAGTCAAATACCACTTTCGTCAGATTTGCAGATTTGCCCTTGTGAGGCTGAAGCTATGTTCTTTGCAGTGACAGAATTTTTTGCAGTATTCTGTAATGGCGTCTGATTCTCTTTCACAGATTGTCACTGAAAAGCTTGACAAGAACAACTTCCAAGCATGGAAGTTTAGAATGACAAATTTTCTTATGGGAAAAGGATATTGGGAATTCGTTGCAAGAAATGAAGAAGAACCAGTTCTTCCTGATGTTCCCAATCAACAGCAAATGCAGGCATTTAAAGCATGGCATGAGAGAGCTAGGAAAGTTATATACTAACTGTCTATCAGCATTTCAGACTCTATGATTGTGCATATTCAAGATGCAAGTACTCCAAAGGAGGCATGGGATACTTTGTCAAAAATGTATAGCACAAATACGCAAGCCAGGAAAATGCAGCTCAAGCAAGAGTTGCACAATGTACAAAGAGAAAGTATGAGCATCAATGACTACCACATGAAGGTGAAGAAGATTGCAGATGCACTTGCTTCCATTGGGTCACCAGTGGAAGATGATGATTTAGTTTCTGTGACCTTGAATGGTCTAGGAAAGGATTATGTACAGTTCCGAACATCCATTTCCGTCCGTGAAAGATTTCCTGATTTTGAGGAGTTGATTGCTCTTCTAATTTCTGAGGAGCAGAGAAATGATGGTGCATCTTCTTTAGGAGGAACTTCAAAAGAATGTGTCTTCTACTCAAATGCTAGAAGAGGTAGTGGCAGAGGTAGAGGAGGCCGATCTGGAGGCCGTGGTAGAAATCAGAATATGTAGCAAACTCAAGAAAACCAGTCCTATGGAGGAGGATGTGGTAACTCTAGAGGCAGGGGGAGCCAAAGAGGTCGTGGTGGATGGCAACGAGGCTAAAATGCAAACAACAATGTTGAATGCTACTACTGTGGTAAAATGGGTCATATGGCTAAAGACTGCTATAAAAAGCAAAATGACATCATGAATGGAAAATTGCAACAAGAGAATTATGCATCTTCTAGTAGACAGGGTGATGACAGAAATGAGCATTTGTTTATAGTGCAGCACATGACCAAATCTGTGACAAGTGTAGAAGAAAGAAACGATGTGTGGTATGTTGACTCAGGTGCATCAAACCACATGACAGGTCATGCAGAATGGATGCAGGATATAAGGAAAATGGAAAAACAAGGATTTTTGGAAACTGGTAATGATACTGCACATCCTATTGTGCAGATTGGAAAAATTCCTTTGTCTATGCAGGATGGGAAAAAGAAATACATGTCGGATGTATTTCATGTCCCGAATATCACCAAGAACCTAGTTTCTGTTGGTCAAATGGTTGAGCGGGGCTTGCAGGTCAGATTTAATTCTCATGGATGCTTTGTTGAGGATATGAAAAATAAAGGTCGCTTGATAGCAAAAGGAAAGAAGAAGGACAGAATGTTTATGTTGGATGCAGACATGCCTGAATTGAGTGCAGCAATGTTTGCACATGGAACCGGTGTAGTTGCAGATATTGATATCTGGCATAAACACATTGGTCATGTTAATGTACAATGACTTAAATCAATGCAAGCCCAAAATATTGTTGCAGGATTGCCTAAATTCAAGGTTGCAGAAATGCATAAGGTATGTGAAGCATGTCAATTTGGAAAACAGGCAAGGAAACTATTTCCTAGACATGTTCAAGAGAGTAAGAAGCCATTGGAATTAATCCACTCTGATATGTGGACTACTAAAGCTGCATCTCTTGGAGGCTGTCATTATTTTGTCACTTTTATTGATGACTATAGCAAAAAAGTTTGGGTGTATTTTATGAAAAATAAAAGTGAAGTTTTTGGGCATTTCAAAACTCTTAAAGCTATGGTTGAAAAATGAACAGGCCTACAAATAAAATGCCTAAGGTCAGATGGAGGGGGAGAGTACCTCTCAAATGAGTTTGCAAGGTTCCTGTAGGAGCATGGCATAAAGCAACAATATTCATGCAGTCATACCCCACAACAAAATGGAATTGCAGAAATAAAAAACAGGCATATTGGAGAGGTATCTCGTGCCATGCTCAACAAAAAAGACTTGCTAGATTTTTACTGGGCTGAAGTAGTTGCTACAGCAGTCTACATAATGAACAGGACTCCCACTGCAACAATACATGGGATGATTCTAGAGGAGAGGTATACTAGTAGGAAACCAGATATTTCTCATTTGAAGATTTTTTGTTGCATTGCCTATGTTCATGTACCAGATGAGTTGAGATCCAAGTTGGATCCAAAAGCTAAGAAGTGCATCTTTATTGGTTACTCTCTGCAGACAGAAAGGGTATAGATGATATAACCCTTCTACTTGTAAGTTTACAGTGAGCAGAGATGTTGTTTTTATGAGATGAGTAGCTGGTATAAACCAGTAAATGTGATTGATGATGTAGATGCACAAAATGGTAATGCTGCACAGAATTCACAGCAGCAGTCACAAAATATTAATGGACGTGGAGTGTCCTCTAGCAGTGGTTCACATTCTTCACCATGGACAAGTAGATTGAGATCAGGAGAATCTCCTCAAAAAAATGCAGATAGTGGTATGTAGGTTTCACGAAAAGGAAAAGAGAAGGTAGATCAGCCCATGTTTGATGTGAATGCAGGTCACTTTTATGTGGATGGTGAATCCAGTGGCTCAAAATAGAGCATTGATGATGAGTTGGGTATTCCTTCTATTGTTACACCTGGAGTAAGGAAGACTAGGGATGTTTTGAGAGCACCTGGGAGTGAACCTACTTTGTGCAAGTCTACCAGAGCTAGGTAGGCTGAAATATGATGGATTTACAGCCATTCACTATGCCTATATGGTCAAAGTGATACAGGAACGAGAATCCACTTCTTTTGAGCAAGCCATGGGAAAAGAAAAATGGGAGAAAGCCATGGATGAAGAAATGGATGCCTTGGAAGAAAATGCTACAAGGAAATTGGTACCTTTGCCTAAAGGTAAGAATGTAATTGGTTGTAAGTGGGTTTATAAGGTGAAGCACAATGCAGATGGTTCTGTGAATAGATACAAGGCAAGATTAGTAGTCAAGGGGTATGCACAAACATATGGCATTGATTATGAAGAAACATTCAGTCCGGTTGCAAGAATGGCAATCGTAAGAGCAGTCATTGCTATGGCTGCATCAAAGGAATGGTCTTTACATCAGATGGATGTAAAGAATGCCTTCTTGCATGGTGATTTGCAAGAAGAGGTATATATGGAGCACCCACCATGTTATGTGCATGATGTTCATCCTGAGTTTGTTTGCAGGTTGAAGAAAGCCTTGTATGGCTTGAAGCAAGCACCTAGAGCATGGTCTGACAAGATAGGATAGTATCTTGTCACTATTGGCTTTCAGATTTCCAAGGCAGATTTCTCACTTTATGTGAGAAAAACAGAGAAATGTATTATGCTACTTGTCATTTATGTTAATGATTTGATTATGATAGGTGACAGTGATGAAGATATCCTTCATGTGAAAATGCTATTGAAGCAGAAGTTTGAGATGAAGGATTTGGGAGAGCTGCGTTATTTCTTGGGCATTGAGGTGATTAGATCACCAAGTGGGATACGGCTCTTGTAGAGGCAGTATGGATTGGACATGCTGTCCAAATATGGGATGACAGGCTGTAAGCCTATTTCAGTTCCTTTGGAGCAGAATGTGAAGCTGAGCGCAGATGCTGGTGAGCTTCTGGAAGACCCTACTATGCACAGATGCATAGTAGGAAGTTTGATTTATATGACTATTACCAGGCCTGATTTGAGCTATGTTGTTGGATTGGTAAGTCAGTTTATGCAGGCTCCAACGAAACCGCATTTGGATGCGGCTAGATGCATACTCAAGTATGTGAAGTCCACATTGCAGTATGGACTACTTTATGAGACTGGGATTCAGATACAGTTGCATGGTTACACTGATGTTGATTGGGATGGTAGTATTTCTGATTGACGATCTACCAGTGGATATGTGTTCTCTTTTGGGAGTGCTGCAGTCTTGGAGCAGCAAGAAATAGCCTACAGTTGCCTTGGCGAGCACAGAGGCTGAGTACAGGGGCGCAGCAATGGCTGCATGTGAGGTAGCTTGGTTGCATAAGCTACTTTATGATATGCATCAGCCTCCTACAGATGGGCCAATTGTCATTTATTGTGACAACATGAGTAGTATACACTTGGCAAATAACCCAGTCTATCATGCTAGAACAAAGCACATTGAGGTGCATTATCACTATGTGCGGGAGAGGGTTTTACTAGGTCTTATTGATCTAGTTTATGTCAGCATAGAGGATCAGGTAGCTGACATATTTACGAAGGCATTGGGCGCAAAGATCTGCGCAAGTTCAGAGACCTACTTGGTGTGTAAGAATTGGGATTGAGCTCGAGGGGGAGTGTTGAGATATCGAGCTCCACTCGTGATATGCCAGGGTGACCATTGTGCATTTATGTCACCGACTTGTCAGTGCAGATGCGGTTGGTACACCGCCCATGAATAATAGCTAGATAACACCTATCCTTATCTACTCTAGTTCGTGGCTCAGTTAGTATGCCACCTTAGTTAGTTGAGTTTGGTTTGAGACCCATATATAGGGTTCTTCTATTTCTATGTACTTGAGTTTTTTTGGCTTACACAACTAAGAAGAGGAAAACTGTTTTCAGCCTCCACCTCTATGTGTATTCCCCCATTGTGCAAGCAAGAAAGCTACAAGTGAGACTCCTTCCTTCTCTCCCACAATATTGACACACTTAACTAGCAAGTGATTACCTACTAGGCTAGTTCATAAGCTAGTCTTGGGAGGGTCTTCCTTCCATGAACTGGAATATAATACCTACTGGCATATAATACATCATTAATAATAAGTATCTTCATAATGAGAGTTAGTTTCATATATAGAGTTGGTTTTTCAAAATATACAACATAAATCCGTTTTTCTCGGAATACATACGCGCATTAAAATAAACTAAGTAATGGGGTCATTATAGACGAAGGCTTCATTTCGCGTCGTTGGCTGCACCTAAGAAGCTTCCACTAATTTGTAGGAAAATCTTTCCACAAGGTCACCCATCCTAGCAGTATCGTCACCCAAGTGCACTTAACTGCCAAGTAACTATCCACTAGGCTAGTCCTTTTTGCTGTTGTATACTATAAACATAGTCTTAATAAGCTAGTCTTGGGAGGGTCTCCCAAGTCTTCCTTCCGTGAACTAGCATATAATACCTCATTTTTAATCATCACAATTATCTTCATAATAAGAGTCAGTCTCATAATTAGAGTTAGTTTTTAAAAATGTGCAACATAAATCAATTTTCACATAAATAAATTTTCTTTGGAATGTATACGCACATTAGAATAAACTAAGTAATGGGGACATTACACTTATGCAACTACTCAATTTAAGAACAAGGATTGAAAATGGATAGATAAGAAAACATAAGGAGATCAACTCCCTCGAAGAGCATTGAAAAAAAAAATGGAAATTGAAAGTCTAATACTATTTCCAATTAGTGTGAGGATCCAAAGTGCATAGTCATCTTTGACTATCAAGATTGACCAATCCACTAAATGAGAAGTTACTACTTCTAATTTTGATGTGAAATCCTCATTATCATGGGCCTTGGTTGTGACCAAGGCTATCACTTCAGCTAAGTAGCAAACCTCTTATGCTTGTATCTCGCAACAAAATACAAACTCTAGCCCAAAAAACATAATGAATTCATTGATTCACAAGTCTTGTTCTTCTTGGACAAAATATCTAGAGCAATTGAATTTTAAGCTAGTTAAGCAATCTATGAAGGAAAATTTAGAAAGGTTGGGGCAACATGAAAATGAATTAGAGGTGAAGAGTCTCAAGGAACTAGATGAAATATTATTGAATTCACTTACTTGTACATATTGTTCATGTCGATATTGGAAATCAAATTGAAGAGCATGAGAAGCTCTTAGAAAGGCTTAGCAATCACAAATATGTTGGTTTTGTGGGAGAAAGTCGTAAAGCAGATCACTAAGACAAAGCAAGAGAAGCATCATTTGATTCCCATGTTCCAAACTAGGGATTGCAAGGTTGGGGTAGCATGCAAATCAATTAAAGGTTAAGAGTCCCAAGGAACTACATGAAATATTATTGAATTCACTTACTTGTACATATTGTTCATGTTGGTATTGGAAATCATATTGAAGAGCATGCGAAGCTCTTACAAAGGCTTAGCAAGCACAAATATATTGGTGTTATCCAATAGTTGTGGGAGAAGTCATAAAGCAAATCATCAAGACAAAGCAAGCGAAGCATCATTGATTCCCATGTTCCAAACTAAGGATTGCAAGGCAAATAAGGTAGATGTCGTAGCACTAGTACGAAAAGGAGATGGATGTAGTATATTTGAACAAAAATAGCATTCTAGTCAAGGTCTAGTCGCAAGATATGGCAACTATCTAATGACTATTGTTGAGCAAAGAAAGGATCTTTGGACTTCTATGCATGACCCAAGGTGTATAGCACCTATATTCTTGAGACTCCTCGCACCTATCCACAGTGTCCATCTTTCTTAAATTTCCCAAAAGATCCCTTGTGTGACAAACTCTTTTTAGAGGAGGAGCTACATGGTGCAACATGATTATTGGTGTCATTAGATATGTCTTTTGTCACAGTTGACTCATGCAAACTCTTGATACATATGCTTCTCTTCAATACAATCCCAACCTCTTTGACTGGTTTATTTCAAGGTTGAGTCTTCCCTCTCCTTCTACTAACACACAAAAAAATCTTCATTAAAAGACAAGCAGTAGAGTGATATACATAATCCTTCTCCTAATAAGGAAAAAATAGCAAAAAGCAGTATACTTGCAATCCTAGATCCTAAGGCCAAAGCTATTGATGACAATACTAACTCAATCCACCAAATAGACCAAGTTGACCTAATTGAATCCCAAAATACTACAGAGAAGATCTCCTAGAGTTCCCTCCAAATTAGTGCCATTAAACTTGATCCAGATGCTTTGTATGAAATCTTTGCTAGTATGATGAACACTAAGTACCATGGCTATTCATTTAGCAAAGAAATACAATTCCTCTAAAGTAGAATAACTACTCCAATCCAATGCCATAATCACTACTTATGACAAGCTATTTGCAATGATTGGTTTAGGCCTTGCTAATGATGAGGTGATTCAAGTTGCTTCCAAATGGTGTCCTACTTGGGAAGAGAGTGAACGTCTCCCAAACACCTCTTCCACAAAAGTTTTTTGATTCAAGATGAATATTCCCAATTCCATATATTTCATACATACATACATATTGAATTAAAAAGAGAGAGCGAGAGAGAGAGAGAGAGAGAGAGAGGGAAAATGTAAATAAAAAATATAACAAAAGATAAGATGAGAGCAAAGTCTCCAAAATTAGACTAGGTGCACTCATACGCACTTGACCTAGGGGTCCTCATGTTGGAGACACTTGGTGGCTTCGCAAATTAGATCCCTCTCTAACTCCCCAACCTATTGTTTTGCCATTACAAAAGTTTATTAGGACATTATAAGCTTGCTCTTGAAAAACCTCTTACCTTGGATTACATTTTGTAGCACCTACCCTTTCACCAACTAGTTCTCAACTATAAACACACAATAGTTGAGATATTGGACGAGCTTCTAATGTTTTAGAAGTTGCAACTCGCTTTGGTGATAATTTCTCACATTTCCTCTTAACACTCCAATCTAACTAACCATGCATCTTTCTTTGAATCCAAGAAAGTAAGGATATAAGACCAGATTCAAGGTGTACTGAGCTCACCAACTTATCTTCCCATATTGTAATCCTAAGTATTGAAGGCTCAAATATGGTTTCATGACCCAAACAACATAATTTTATGCCATTTCTCCTTCACATCCATGACGAAGCACACCAACAAGTCAAGAAGGTAATAGAGAAGAACAAAAAGAGCAAGAATATAACATAGAGCTTCATCTTTACTCAATCCCTTGCTCAACACACCTCTCCCTCATAGAGACACAAATATACATACACATGCACTCTCTCTCTCTCTCTCTCT
>NW_028229869.1:0-56259 GCF_053477565.2 Lygodium microphyllum | reverse complement strand
AATAACCATACTTTTCTAATTTTAGTTGTCACATTAAGCCAAGTAGAATTCACATCATTCAATCCTTTGATGAAATTCAATGCACTACTAGTTAGAATTAGATGCTTTCACCAATTTGTGTGCTTTGTCACATATGAGTAATCCTGACTTTTTGTTAGTTCTACCTAGGATGCGTGTTGGATAATAATTGCAGATATTTAGGCCTCCGCTTATCTAACTAATGGTGGTTGAAACCATGCATCCACCTATCAGCATGAGTCTAGCAGATTTCTATTGGTAGTCTATGATCATATGGCCTTAGATGTAGTGGGAAATTATGACAACCATAAAGTTACAATTTATGGACCAAGAGGTTTACGAAATCAAGATAAACATTGATATGGCTTTGTGTACATATCAATCTTAAAATAAGGGTTCAAAAATCAACAAGAATTATGATAGTTATTTATATTTTAAAAATAATTTACGACTAATGTCCCTATGATTATCTTTTTTTTCATCACAACCTACACATGAGATTTAGTTATGAAGTAATGAAGCATAAGTTAAAATTTAATCTACTTATGTTTACTGGATGCAATGAATAAAGATGACTTATGCCCTATTGAATGTAATTTAACCTTCAATCTAATCATGGATTCTTATGCTTAATGGATGCATTAATCTAAGGCATATATACTCTACATCTTTGCCCTCTCATTTCATGCTTTTTAAAATTTGCTTCCCTCACATTGGCATGGGTCTATCATTGTCTACCTCTTCTCCATCTTTTCACAAAAAGTTCTTAATTTATAGATAAAGGAGAGGGGAGATACCACTTGCTTGTGTCATGGGAATATTGAGGTGGCAAGTGCTAGTAAGGAGAGAGGATATCTTTTTTGCAGGGAAACTAATGTGTCATGTGATTAGAATTTCCTAATTTTATGTTAAATAGGATTTTCCATGTGTAATAAAGTATCATGATATTTTTAGAGGTACGGGGTGTGTTGGCTTAAGAAAAAAAATAGTGGATTAATAAATTCAAGGGGGAGAATAAGAGTCGTTAGGTTTTTCTTAAATTTATTGGTCAAAAAATTTGGAGAGGGTTAATATTTCAATTAAAGGGGACATGAAAGTATAAAAACTCTTAAGATATTTTTAGATAAAGAGGAGGAGAAGACACATTTGATTTTTCTCCAAAATTTTCCTATCCGCAAATTGGGGGGGATAAGGGGAGAGGAGATTAAGTGTTAATTTACACCTTTAAAAAACCACTAAAAGGGGGTGGAATTACATATGAGGGAGAGGAGGGGGCGTGTTTGTTTAACCCATGTGTGTGTGGGGGGGGGACACGCACACATATATTTGAAAAATAGGGGGGATTGCCATTGTGTACTCAATGATTGAGGAAAAGAAATAAAAAAATATAATACATATACATATAAAATTAAAGAAAATTTAAAAAGCGAGGGGGTGTGAGTGTTAGAATGGATTTGGGGGGTAAAGAGAGATAGAGAAAGCTGATATCTTAATCTTCAAAAGACAAATTGAAAATTTTTTGGGGGAAAATATACATGTAACAACATCTTGGCAAAAAGAGACAAAGTTGTGTGTGTGTGTCCAAGTGGGCAGGTAGTTGCTTGGACATGGAGGGGGGTGGTGGGATGAGATGGTGATAGGTTGGTAAGTGAGAGGGGGTGGGGTGATTTGTTTAATTATTTAATTAATTTAAAATAATTTAATATTTTTGGAAGCATTTCAAAATGACATCTTGTTACAGGTTGCCCCTCCCCTTCTATTCCTTCCCTTGTCTTCTTATCTTTAAGGTTTCTAAAGCTTATTTATTTTTTCTTCCTCTCCTATATCCCATTCATATGCAAGGATTCACATGTACATTGATTTTTGCAATTGGAATGCAATTTGACTTTGATGAGCCATGAAAATTATAGGATGTCCAAGAATAATTTGATGTACTGCAGCAAACATGACACCAAAAAATATCTCATCATGTCCAAGACGAATCGTATGGGCAAGAAATATATATATATTTGCGATTCCCAGGGTTATTCAAACTAATCTAGCACCACAGAGAAAGAGAGAGAGAGAGAGAGAGAGAGAGAGAGAGAGAGAGAGAGAGAGAGAGAGAGAGAGAGAGAGAGAGAGAGATGTTGTGCTTCACATGTGTAACATATGGGACTTAAGAACATACTCATATTCCTTTAGGAGCTTTGAGACAGGTATGTTGATAGCTACTTCTCATATAATTACACATAATACTCTAGTCAAAACTAATCTAGTATCTACCAATCCTATCCAAGAAAAGATAAACGCAAATTGATATCGAGTTATAGTGAGTATTGACTTATTTGGTCATTGTAGTTTTACTCCAGAACTCAATATTTACTTCACAATCCATGTGTAGCTACTTGGTTCAATCTACATCCTTGCCTCCAACCTTGAATGCAATATGGAGAGAAAAAGATGATGAATAAGGGGAGAAGATGAGCAAAAGAGCTTCACTCACTACAAGGAAATGGAAAAATAGTGACGACCATTTGCGATGGAAAGTAGCGGTGTCGCTATTAGTGTCACTATTTCCATCACTAGGGACACAAATAGGGATGCTAATAGCAACGCCATTCTAAGAAAGAAAAAGTGCCAAAAACCCAAGTGTGGCATTTTCTGCAAAGAGTTTCAAGAGAGAGCGAGAGAGATAATGGCTTTAGGAGGGAGAGTGAGAGGAAGAGGGAAAGAGAGAGAAGGAGAGCTTCTCATCGTCGCTGCCACTGCCTCCATATACAAAAAAGATGGAGAAGTGCACGAGGAAGAGAGAAGAGATGTCACAAAAAGGAGACGATGAATCCATCCTCGGGCCTTTGCGGTAGGTACATTGCCTATTCTTGCTTTGTTCTTGTGTTTTCTTCTTTTCTTTTGTTTGTTTTTCTTTATAATGAGATGCATTGAGAGAGAAAGAGAGGAAAGGAGAGAGGGAGAAGAAGGAAGGAACAAGGAGAGAGAGAAAGAGAGAGAGAGAGAGAGAGGAGGAAAGATAACAAAGAAAGAGAGAAAGAGAGAGAGAAAGGGAGGGAGAGAGGGAGAGAGGAGAATGAGTGAGAGAAACAAGGGGGCAGAGAGAAACAAAGAGAGAGGCAATAAAGAAAGAGAAAGAAAGAGAGGGGGAGACAGAAAAAAGAAACGGAGAGTAAAGAGAGAGGTGGATAAAAGGGTGAAGTAAAGAGAGGAAGGAGAGTAAAAAAAATGAGAGAGCTAGAAAGAGAAAGGGAGAGAGGAAGAAGTGCACGAGGGAGAGAGAAGAGATGTCACAAAGAGGAGATGAAGAATCCATCCTCGGGCCTTTGTGGTAGGTACATTTCCTCTTCTTGCTTTGTTCTTGTGTTTTCTTCTTTTCTTTTGTTTGTTTTTCTTTATAATGAGATGCATTGAGAGAGAAAGAGAGGAAAGGAGAGAGGGAGAAGAAGGAAGGAAAAAGGGGAGAGAGAGAGAGAGAGAGGAGAAGGAAAGATAACAAAGAAAGAGAGAAAGAGAGAGAGAAAGAGAGGGAGGGAGGGAGAGGAGAATGAGTGAGAGAAACAAGGGGGCGGAGAGAAACAAAGAGAGAGGCAATAAAGAAAGAGAAAGAAAGAGAGGGGGGACAGAAAAAGAAATGGAGAGTGAAGAGAGAGGTGGATAAAAGGGTGAAGTAAAGAGAGGAAGGAGAGTGAAAAAAAAAGAGAGAGCTAGAAAGAGAAAGGGAGAAAAAGGGACTAAAAGAGGGAGAAAAAGAGAGATAGATAAAACAACAAATAGAGAGCGAGAGAGAGGGAAAAAAGGAAACAACGAAAGAATTAGAGAGAATGGAATGCTAGAAAAATAAAGGCTGAGGGGGAAGAGAGGCACGAAGAGGTATTTCAATTTCTTGTTTTATGAGTTTTTTATTTTCTATATTTGATTTTGATTGTAATGAGATCCGTCAAGTGCGAGTGGAGAGGAAACAAGAGAAAGACACAGAGAAAAGAAGGGAGGGAAAGGAAAAGAGAGAAGTGAGTGGGGAGGGAAGATGGGGGAGAGAAAGAAGCATTTATAGAGAGAGGGGGAGGGAGAGAGAAACAAAGAAGGATGATAGGAGGCAAATAAAAAAGAGAAAGTGAATGTGAATGTGAAAGGTGGGAAGAGAAATAAATGAGGAAGGGAGGCAAATAAAAAAAGGGAAGAGAGAGAGAGAGAGAGAGAGAGAGAGAGAGAGAGAGAGAGAAGAGAGAGGGACAGGGAGAGAAATAAAAATGGGTATAGATAAATACGAAGAGACATGGAGAGAAAAGGAATAGATAAAGAGAGATGGAGGGAGGCAAACAAATAAAGGGAAAGGGAGAGAAAGAGGAGTAGAGATTAAAACAAAGGAAGATCATAAACGAGGGGAACAAAAACTTATTTTTTATCATAACATAGACCAAATTCTGTGCATCAGTTTTTTGGATTTAGGATTACACGAATGCAAGCATGCAACTTGGAGAAGAAGAAGCTTGAGAGAGCACAACTCAAGGTGTATTGAGAGGTATCAATCTAGAAGATTTACAAGACTAAGTATGTACTAAAAGTTAATAGGATTATATACAAGTCTAGGGGGGGAAACCTCGTAAAGAGGGAAAAAAGTGTTGAAGAGGTCCTAAGTGTGTTCACATACATCACCACCCAAATATAGTAACAGATCCCCTCCTTAGGAGTGATATGGTGAATAAGAGCTAGAACTTCTATATAGGGAAGTTCCATGCCTAGTGGAGTAGGTCAATCCACAAAGGGGAGTAAGCCTAAAGCTTTGCAAAAATCTTCAAACTTCTCATCAAGCAAAGTCTTTGTGAAAAGATTTGCAAGTTTATCCTATGTTGGCAAATACACCAAGTTCATCTCTCCTTTAGAGAGTCTCTTCTTGACGTACTGATAATGCACCTCAATACCCTTAATATATACATGGAATATTGGATTTCATGAAACTATTAATGTGCTCTGACTATTAGTGAAGATGATGATGACATGTGATTTTTCAACACCCAAATTAGCCAAGACGTGTCTGAGTCAAATAGACTCAAACATAGTTATGAAAGTTGCCCTATACCTAATTCAGAATTAGAGGTGTCTCTAATTTGTGTGATGAGGATGAGCCTATGATTTTTGAAGAGATAAAATTTAGAGTATTTCATGGCTATTATGCAATCTAAGTATGATGTTATTGTAAAAAATGATACTTGGCTCTTATGTGATTTTTCTCTTGGCAAGAAGGCTATTGGTACCAAGTGGATTTATAAGTTAAAGCACAATCCAAATGGTACTAAAGGCTAGACTTGTGGCAAAGTGTTATGGTCAATAGAAGGGCATTGATTTTGATGAAACCTTTGCTTCCACTTGCCCTATGATGATAATTCACAACATTATGCATTAACAACTCATAACTATTGAAGTTATATAACTTAAATACCAAAAATGCATTCTGTAACGTGCCTGGTCCAAGCATGTTTTAGCGGTCAATCGAGAAACAAAACTAAGTGTCGCCGCCCGGCACTCCCATGGAATGTTCTGGGGTTTTTCACCTAGGGTTTTCCGAGTCTGCCTCGCAACGGAATGTTCGCGGCCGAAAACCCACTAGGATCGACATGAAATGTGGGTTTCCGAGTCCACCTCGCAACGGATAGCATTCTAGCATTGGGTTTTGGACATCCTACTTTACGCAAAGATACCTAATCCGAAGTAGATTCATACCACACTTGGTTCAAAGAGAATGGAAAACGAGAGGGATGCACCGCTCAACCTATCTGCTCGTAGGGTATAGTCCCATTCTGGTCCCCTAAAACGACATGAAACGAGTTCTAACTTAACCCTGCCTAAAGGTCAAACGATAGTAAAACCTTGTGAGAAACCTCGCAGTTCTCTGGGACCACCCTACCGTAGGACAGACCCGTCATTTTGCCCACCTAGTTTCCTTGATAGCTTTAGTTTTCTAATTAGGTCCTATCACATTTATGTGTGACATTCAAAATTAGCTTCTTTAATTAGGCCTTTTAGGGAACATGGTTCGTTTGCATAATTTACAGCACTGACAGGAAAACAAAACAAGTAGTCCTTTTGACAAACAAGTTCCTTAACTTATCTTCAAGTTAATCTTTGTCCCCTGCCCATACAGGAGAATTATGTATCCCCTTCTGTCCAACAAAAGTACCCCAAGTACCCCTTTTGCCTTGCAGAAGTAAATGGTCCAAATCACATGGCACCACAAATTCTATCCTATATTTAGAATAGGATCTTCCAACGCTCTGTCACTGGGCTTAGGGTAGTCTTCACCTCCGTTCCAGACTAGGCAAGGGGTGTCTAGAGCTCCACTGACCCCAATCGACCTAGGAGTGAGACACAACTTTTATGATTGGCCTTTTTACCACTCGACCTTCAACCCATGAATCGAGCAGTGCCCTCTTGGGTTGAAACGCGGTGTGACCTTGGAGATGATCCACCCACACAGAATATCCTTCCTTAATTAATCCAATTAAGAATCAAGCACAATCAAGGCAATCAGCCTAATATCATCTTCTAGGAAAACATTCCTTTATTCTCCATGGCAACTTGTCATTACTGACCCCTGCCATGCATTTACCATCAAATACAAACATTTGGTATAATCATCCAAACCACATTCCACAATCAGTTTAATGCAAAAGCATTTAGGATGTTATTTGATCATTCAACAAAAACAAGGGTATCATTTTCCAACATTGCAGGAGTAGTCACGATAACCTTCCCATTGCGTACCCGCTCTCCCCCTTGGGATCAAAGGGTGATACTATGTAGAATTTTTAATTGACTTTATCTTTCTTTCCCCTAAAGAATGCGAGACAAATCTGTAATGATGCAAGGCTATCTTCTAATGCAAAGTAATCCTTGAATTATCGTGCGAATTGTGCTCAACTCATGGTTTGGCAACACAAAACAACTCTTTAACCATTACTCAATGCAAAATCTTCATAGGATGGATGCAAGACTTTAATGCAAGGTCAACTTGAGTACCATCGATGCATGTTTCATATAATCTTTCCCATGCATGCACCGACTATGTGCATAACCCTTAAGTACCCTTTGTGTTCTTTATGCCACGTATGACTTCGTTGCTTAGCACTAGGATGCAAAGTATTTGAGTACATGGGTTTGTGCGAACCTCAATGCGCTATATGCATAAATCTATGCAAGGTCATCTATGGTTGCAAAAGGAATTAACCTATGATCCCCTATGAGTTCGAAAAGTAAATTCAAGCTACTTGCTAAAATGAATTCATGCGCATACCTATGCCTCAATGAATAGTGGAGATGGTAGTTAGTACCTGGATATTCGGAAATGAATTTTCCATACTCGACGTTGTATTTGTATTCCCAGAAATTCCCTAACCAGTGGCTCCATTGTTGGATATGGGATTACTGCTGATGCGGGTCTCCCTCCGTTTTGGGGCTATGCCTCCAGCTTATGAATCTCTCTCTCTTTCTCTCATCAAAGAAATGGTGTGTCGGGGTGACTCCTTTCGATTGTGATGGGGTTGAACTGGTGGGGAGATGGGGGTTAAACTCGTGGAAAGATGGAGGGAAGAGCAACACGTGTGGTCGCCCTCTAAGGAGGGGAAGAGGAACGGTTTCCTTTGGAGAGTCTCTCACTCTCTCTCTCTCTCCCTACGGGCTCCCTATTCTTCTTCTTCTTCTTCTTCTTCTCTCTCTCCCTCTTCTTCTTCTTCTTCTTCTTCTCTTCTTCCTCGCCTCCTCTTCTTCTCTTTCTTCATCTCTCTCCCTCTTCTTCTTCTTCTCCTCTTCTCTCTCTCTCCCTCTCTCTCTCTCTCTTCTTCTTCTTCTTCTTCTTCTTCTCCTCTTCTTCTTCTCTTCTTCTTCACCTCCTCTTCTTCTCCTCTCTCTCCGTCTCTCTCTCTCTGCTTCTTCTTCTTCTTCTCTTCTTCCTCACCTCCTCTTCTTCTCCTCTCTCTCTCTCTCCCTCTTCTTCTTCTTCTTCTCTTCTTCTCTCTATCCCTCTCTCTTCCTCTCCTTATCTCTCCCTCTTCGGCAGCAGGGTAAGGAGGTGGTAATCCCCTTTTTTTCTACAATGGGGGGGTTATAGTGGGAAGGGGGGTAGTATGGGGGGCATGATGGAGGCCCTCCCCTCCACCTGGGCAGCCAGGGTGGAGCTGCCGCCATGTAGTCCACTCCGTCGTCATCCTTCACTTCCTCCTCGTGCTTGTCGCCACCCTCCGCCACGTCGTCTGGTTTTTGTGGCTCCCCCTCCCTCCTGGCGTCATCACGCCATCCTTCCTTCCCGTCACTTGTCGTGCCCCCCCCCCCCCCCTCGCCACCTGTCGTCGGCGATGACAGGGGGGTTTTTTTAATATTAATTTTTAATTCAAATGGGGGGGTTTCCCGCGAAAGCGCAACGTTACACATTCAATGGTGATTTACATGAGAAAATGTTTATTTTTTAGCCGTGTGGTTGTGTAGAAGGGGTAAGGAAACAAAGTGTGTAGATTGAGAATGGCATTGTAAGGTCACTTGAGGCTGTGTTGTATGATAAGATATGTAAATACTTGTCTACACGTGGTTTTCAAAATAGTCCTATTGAGAGCACTTTGTATATTAGACGTACGGGTAATGTGCTTGTAATAATTCTAGTTTCTATTGGTGGTATGTTGCTCATTGGTCCTAATGAGATGCATATTATTGAATTTAAGATCTAGTTGAATTCAACTTTCGACATGTTGGATTTGGGGCTACTGCACCATTGTTTGGGCATTTAGTTTAAGTGGTGTGACATAGGTATTTCTTTCTGTCAAATAAAGTATGTGAAGACATTATTGCAAATATTTGGTTTGAAAGGCTACAAGCCTATTACTACTCCTATCGAGATAGGTTGAAGTTAAGCCTTTATGATGCCAAAGAGATAGCTTTGGTATCTTTCTCTATCAACAAGATGTTGAACCCTTGATTTATGTATGTATTACAAGGCATGATATTCAATTTTTAGTCTCATACATGCGAAGGCTTATTCATAGCATATGCATATAGTGAAGTAGACCTTTTGCTAGTTGAGTGGTATTCACACCTTGGGCGGTTTTATCCCAAAGAGGGGATCATTAATAGTAGACTTACTTGGTTTTTTGAATTTTTACTAGGTTAATTGTTATAATACTCATATCCTTACATGATGGTAAAACAAAATGTTTATAAGATGTATTACATGTGAGGTCCACCACAAAGAATTTGGTATTAGTTGGGGTCAGATCATAGAGCATGTGCTATAGGTTAGATTTATTTCAAAGGGTTGTTCCATTGAAGGCTTTAATAATAAGTGTAGGCTGATTACAAAAGGAAGCAGAGTTGGTCGTATATTTACTTTGGATGCTAGAATGTGACACGAATGTATTGGACATGAAAATGTGCAAAGGGTGCATTTGCTATATTGGCACTATAACCAATAGCATATGAAGCATTTCCATGACCAACATTCATTCCTTGAGTGCCATACATAACAAGGGGTGTAGATGCATTGCCATACATGTTTGGCCAAATAGGAAAATATGTTAGCTTTTGCCCTTAACTAAGCCTTAAACTAGTCATCATATTCTTCATCTTCTTGCTAGTCATTAGCATATTGTAACTTAGAGGGACCTACTTCTTACTCCATTTCCACATTTTTAACATGCTACCCAAGCTATGTGCCTTATCCAAGATCAAGCATAGCATTTTCCCCTTCATTATGTGCATTTCCACATTGTGAAGCATCATTACTACTTGATCCTATCTCACTATATGCAGATAAATTATGCCTTGTAAAACTTCTTTCTCAATATCCTTACAATTAGGAAGTACAAAGGATATGTATTTAATTTGTCTTGATGGACATTCATATCTTGCACCTTTCCAATATTGAGTATAGTTTTTTCCCATATGCACTAATCTTAGTGTTGGAGGGTATTGTTAACCAATTTTAAGTATTGTCACAACAATTGTTACCAAAACTACTAATTGTTGAAAATAGATTTTTAAAAAGTTTTAAAAGGTCAAGGAAGATTCCAAGGGCATTGGAAGTTACTTAAAATAAAATTGTCACAAGTTGCTATAATTGTAGTCGCCAAAAACTGTAATTACTTAAGGTAGTAAGGGACAATAACTACAAATAGCAAGAATAGACCAAGGAGAGTACCCAAATAATAGCACATGGATTTTCATAGACAGAAGCCTTGGAATCTATTTGAATTGCTTCTCCATTTTAATTTTAGTCCCACGACAGGATGCAGCATTTTAGAGTTCGTTTTCAAATACCTACAAAGTATAGAGAAAGTTTATTGTAAGATTCAAGAGTTGGGCATGTGCACACGCACACACACACACGTGCGTACACGTATATATGTATTATGTATGTACATACATAGATGCATGCACATACTCACATGCCTATATATGCTTATATTCTATTGTTGTTTCAAAATAGGAGGCCAATTTGAGCCATTGATACAATAGTTGAAAAGTCAAATTGGAATGAAATTGATTTATGGAATATGAAGAATAAAGTAAGAGAAATAGAGATTAGAGAAAGGAAAAGAGTAGATTAGCTTTGTTACATTTTTTGTGTGTTCTCTACTCCTTGCTCAAATTCTATCCACTGTGTTGTGTAATTTCTACACCTCAATCCACCAATACTACCTCATGTTTAGATCTAGGTGAGTGAAGATACACTTGAGACTCTTGTGGTCACTTACTAGAGAAAAATTGTTTCCAAGTAAATAATGTCTTCATAGCTTAAGAGAATCAACTACTGCTAGGAGATTCAAATCATGAGTAGTATAATTATTCTAATCATTCTTCAATTTTCTTTAAGAGTAAGCCACTGAAAGACCTTTCTGCATAAGCATGCAATTCAAAGAAAGAGAACTTGCATCTATTACAACTTTGAACTCTTAGGTCAGGTAACTTCAAGAAAGGTACTAATACTAAGCTATGCTTGAGTTTCTCAAAGCTAAACTACTCAATGGAAGTCCACATAATAGTAACTTGTTTCTTCAGCAAATCAGTGAGAGGTCTAGCAATCAAGACATAATCCTTGATAAAAACCATGTATCATCTAGTTAATCCCAAAAAATTTCACATCTCTTTAAGTGTTGTTAGAGGTGCCCATTCTTGAACATCTTTGACTTTGGTAGGATCCACTACAATTCCTTCCTCAGCTACTATGAACCCAATATAATCTACCTCTTGACTTTGGGAACCACATATTGTGTTAAAAGAAGTTTTGGGAATGCCTTCCTTCTTGATCATTATTTAGTAGTAACCTGATCCAGATAAATCTTGAAGAAGTCTTTTGCACCTTGAATTCATTCGTGGAGCTCATCAATCCTTGTAACTAGATACTTGTCTTTGACTACTACTTGGCTTAGCCCATGATAATCAATGTGGAGGGTCCCATTTATCTTCTTCTAAAACAAGATTGGGGTCCCCCAAGGTGAATTGCTTGGTCTAATGTACCCTTGATCTAGAAATTTTTTGAGTTCTCCTTAAACTCAATAGCTTCTAGAATGGACATCTAGCATGGCCTCCTAGCAACTAGAGCAACTCTCAGTACTAGCTTAATCTCATGGTTGGTCTCCCTTTGGGGTGGGAGTTCCATCAATTCCTTTGGAAATACATCTACGTATTCCTTTAGCCAAGATGGTTCTTCTTTGGCTTCATTACCCTAGTTATTCTTGTTAAGCTTGATTAAGTAGATAGGTAGGCCTTTCTTTAATTGTTTAACAATGCATAAAGCTTTTGCCAATTATATCCTAGGCTTTCTAGCCTCACCTTGGGTTGTCACTTGCTCCCCTTGTAGGATTCAAAATGTAAATTTTTTCCTTTCTACAATGAATCCATTTCTAACAAGTATTCATAAGCCCCCAAGTCCATGGCCCTAAACCTCATATTGGTAGGATTCCCTCCTAGGTTAAATTCCACTTCACTAGATTGCTATGTAGAAATAAGTTCTTTTCCATTGGCTAATTCTACTAGAAGCTTGGATGTAGGTGTAATGTCTATCCCTAACTTTCTTGCACACTTTGGTGAAATGAATGAATGAGTATTTCCACAATCAATCAAATTTTTGAAAGCTTTATCTTAGTAATTTTTGAGTGCCTAAATCATCGAGAATTAGCAATTCAACCCCTTTTTGTTGAGGGTAGCATGGATAGTTGCTCTTTCCATCTCTGTCTCTAATGTAGGGTCTTCAACTTCCTCCAATTCCTTATGTGTCACACTAGCAACTTTTTCTTTGCCTTTGCCCACACAGCAAATCATTTTTTACCATGAAACAGCCCTTGGTGATTAAGCTTTAAGCATTGCCTCTTAAAATGGATTGAATAATTGCCATTGTATTTGCATGTCATTGTTGCCATCTATTGGCACAAAATTATTGACTACATTTTTCTTGGCCTTTATAATGGCCCTATCGCTCCAATAATATAAAATTCATTTCCCCCCCCCGGCTATGCAACTAGTGTCAAGCCTTCAAATTTCCCAACCAGACTTAAGTTCCATTATGTGCATGACCACATACAATGCAAAAAAACTCGCATAAAGATTCATGTAGGAACAAGAAGTACACACAAGCTATTTTTAACCTGATTTATAATGGCTAAGGAAATAAAGAAGAAGAAGATAATGAAGAAAATAAGGGTAGGGGGTTGGCGTGATTCATGCAACCATTTCTTGACAACACCCCTCCCTCCACACACACTAATTATTTTTAAAAAATTAATATACCTATTAATTCCCCCCTCACCCCCTTTGAACTTGTTGACCAACTACCACCCTTTCCTCCCCTTTAAGATTTACATTATTTTTAATTTAATTAATTTTATTAAACCTCTCTTATCCCTCTTAATCATGTTGAGAAACCTTATACCCCTTATGATTTACTTATTATTATTATTATCTCTCCTATTACACCCCTTCCCATCAAAAGCAACAACCGCCTCTCCCCACATTTTTCTTAAAAATTTTATATATAAGGAGACACAAACCCCTTTTTTTTCTTTTCTTTTTTCACACACACACACACACACACATACATACATGTGTGTGTGGTTGTTTTATAACCTTAAAAATGCAATAAAATCTACAAAAAAATTCATTAAAATGTAAGATAAGGTCTAAATTATTTTAAGAATAATACAACAAATTTAAAAAATATTAGGAAATTGTATTAATTTTCAATAATTTTATAATTTTCTTTAAATATTATAATAATTTTGAAAAAATAAATTATAATTAGAAAAAGTTTTCTAGCCAATAAATTTATATAAAATTTAGCTTTTGGATTTGTAAAAAATCCAAATTATATCTCAAAAAATTTAAAGTAATTTATTGTAATCCAAAAAATGTGTAAAAATATTAATTAACTTTTAAAATTATACTTTTTTTGAAAAAATATTAATTAATGTGGTTTAAATTATTTTGAGTAGAAACAAACGATGAAGAAGACTAAATTGAGTATATTTGGTTATGAAATTTTGGGAATGTTACATTAATTAAGAATGACTCACAATAAATTCCTTTTGTCTTGTAGATGGCAACCACACAAGTTCCATTCCTCTCT
This sequence comes from Lygodium microphyllum, assembly GCF_053477565.2. Taxonomy (NCBI): domain Eukaryota; kingdom Viridiplantae; phylum Streptophyta; class Polypodiopsida; order Schizaeales; family Lygodiaceae; genus Lygodium; species Lygodium microphyllum. The sequence goes on along the minus strand of NW_028229869.1, from coordinate 42,647 downwards.
GCTAGAGTACAACCCGCACCAATTATAAGCCCACTAAACGAACATAAACTAGTTTCTTTGCCTAATAGAGATAAGAGCTAAAATTGGAGGCAAGCATATGGGAAGTAGGCTACCTCATGTTTTGATTTCTCAATAATTTGAAGGATTTGATTGAAAAATACTATACTGGCAGAAAACTCCTAGCCAACTGCGGTCTCAAAGACTATATCAAGGCTACTTCCACTAACAACTACTTTTTACTTACTCCAAATTGACTAAGGGCTATAATCCAACTACTAGATCCGACATGTTCAGATAGAATAGAAAAACTAATGAGAACTATGATGAATAGGTATCCAAATTTGAGTTCACCCTAAAGCTAGTAGAAGAGACATTAGGCATTAGAAGAGGATCAAGCATAGAAGCGGAAGCAAGAGTGGAGCAAGAGCTATGGTGGGTTGAGAGAGAGAGAGAGAGAGAGAGAGAATATGAAAACTCCAATAGTCACAATGTGTGACTAGCATTCCCTTATTCAATAGTCATTGAAAGAATAAAGAATAAACTAATAGTGATGGGCACCCACTACTTACAATGTACTTGTGTGTAGATAAAGTGTACAATGAGTAAATGTGGGCAATTAGGCACATGTGCCTTTACCCTTAAAAACCTCCCACTTAAAGGTAAATATGCCTTAGTGAGAACCAAAACAAAAAAAGAGAAGTACAACATGTACATAGACTACAACAAGATGAGGAAAATATCATATCATCCTATGCCCATCAATTTCCTAAGGAAGAAAAAAACTTGTGTTGAGAGACTTTTAATAAGCAGGTTTGTAGGATTCTCATCAATCAATCAAGATCTTGACAAGCTTAATAGACTTATCCTCTACCACTTCTCTAATGAAGTCATAGCACACCTCAATGTGCTTAGTCTTCGCATGGAAGACCGGATTATGGGGGCCAAGTGAATGGCCATCATAGAATCCAAATGCAATGTAGGAGTAATAGTAATACCAAGGTCTACTGCCAGACAACCTAACCAAAGGGATTCATTGCAAGCCTCAATGTTGCAATATACTCTATCTCACTAGTAGATAAGGTCATGCATTTTTGCACCCTAGACTCCAAGAGGTAGCACCTCTAACATAGGTAAATATATACCAAAATGTGAAATTCCTACTGCATGCATACCTTGCATAATCTAAGTTAGTGTAGCCCTTAACTCGTATATCCTGGTTACCATAGCAAATGTATATATCTATTGTGTCTATAGGTATCTCATGAGGGACTCATAAGACCCTTCATAACATCCCAATGTCACCTTCTAGGTGTAGCCATAAGACATAACATAACTTCCACTACAAATGCTATGTTAGGATGAGTGCTTATCATGACATACATTAGACTACCCATTATGATGCATACAAAACCTTGGCCACCTTAGCCCTCTCATCATTCAATCAGCCTAGTTGACCTTGACATGAGAAGGTAAAGAACATCCAATAGGCTTACTATCCTACATATAAGACCACTCAAGTACTCTATGTATATACTTCTTATGGGATAGGTAGAGAAATCCCTTGAGTGAGTGCATATAAGCACATACCAAGTGTGTGGGAGGCATGTCCCATATCCTTCATCTCAAAGCTCTTCTTGAACTGAGTCTTTAAAGCATCTTGTTCAATAACATGAGCACTCCCAACTATAAGCATATCATCAACATAAAGCACCAATATAATAAGGCTACCATCATGGGTCTTCTTTCATATATAAATATGATCCATATCAATGTGAGAATATCCTTATGAATGCATGAAAGCATCAAACTTATGGTACCACTCCCTAGGTGCTTGATTTAGCCCATAAAGACTCTTGTTTAATTTGTACAATAGGTGTTCCCTACCTTTCTCTACAAAGCCCTTAGGCTACTGCATATAAATCTCATTCTGAAAGGTAGAGCCCAAGTAGAAGCACACAAGCATAAGCAAGAGCTATGAGAGAGAGAGAGAGAGAGAGAGAGAGAGAGAGAGAGAGAGAGAGAGAGAGAGAGAGAGAGAGATTGTATGTGGGAAACCCAATAGTCACAATGTGTGATTAGCCTTCCCTTATTCAATAGTCACTCAACGAATAAAGAATAAAGTGATAGAGATTGGTGCACACTACCTACAATGTAATGGTGTGTGTGGTAAATACATAGCGGTATAAGCACATGTGCCTTCACCCCAACAACCTCCAACTCAAAGGAAAATACTCCTTGAGTGAGGAGAGAACAAGAAAAGTGACAAAGTACAATACATAAAGTACAACAAGATAAGGAATAGACATCATCTCATCCTACATCCATCATCTTACTAAGGAAGGCAAAAAGTTATACTAAGAAAGTTTTAGTGAGTAATTTGTAGGATTCTCGCCAGTCAATATCTTAATAAGCTTAACAATCCACAATTGTCGTATCTTGGCCACCATAGCAAATTCTCATATCTACAGTATCTTTCAAGTGCCTCATGGTACCCTCCACAACATTCCAATGTCATTGGCCAGGTATATCTATATAGTATGCCACAACTCCCACCACAAATGTTATGTTAGGGGTAAGTGGCTATCATAGCATACATCAAACTACCCACTATAGATGTCTAAGGGTTTTGGCTCTCGACCTTCTACTCATCTAACTGGGGACAACCAACTTGATTGACCTTCACATGGAAAGATCTTATGAATCAAAATGTGAGTAATCAAGAATGAAACATATTGTAAAGGAGTCAAGACTTCAATTCCTTTTAAAGACATATGCCCAAGGTGATGATGCCATAAAGATACATGTGGTAAATTAGTCACAGCCAATACATGGTCAACAGACCCAAATACAAACAAAGAATGAAGGTTGCTAGCCTTGGTACCTCAATCAAAAATAGAGCAACCACATGCAATCTTCCATGCAAAATCATCAAATAAAACATGATAACTTGCATCATCCGACTATCCACCAGAGATTAGGCCTTTTTATCAAAGTGGTATATGGTGTACGTTATGCAAAACAAAAGAGCTGCTTGAAGCAAACTACATTCTAATATCCCCAATGCCAATAATATCCAATGTAGTATTGTTTTCCAATCTCACAGAACCTGTAATACTGCAATAGGTATGAAGTCAATCCCTATGCGGAGTAACATGGAAAGAAACCCGTGAATCAAGCAGCCAATAGTATGGGTAACTAGATGAAACATTGGTCAATTAGGTAGCATTAAGAGATAGAGCAACTAAGATATAGTCATTATCAAACTTAGTTTGCACTATGTTTATCTCTTTAATCTTCATGTTGGACTTACTAGAGAAATAATGTTGCAATCATCAAACTTAGCACTATCCTATGCTTTCCCCTTGCCTCTCTCGTTGCACTTATTATTGCACATTTTATGAAACTATGCCCAACTATGACCCTACTATGTGCAATAGTGACATATCAAAGAGAAATTGCATCTATGGGACTTAGTGCAAGACTTCCCACAAGATTGATACTTGCCCCTACTGGGCTAGGAATTTGTACCATAATTCTTACTAGCATTACCACCATTTTCGCCTCTAATAGTCAATGCATGAGAAGTGTGGGATGCACCGATGTTATTTTTGTTTACTTCTTCTATTAATAGAGCACTCTCTACATCATTGTGTTTAAAACCACCCTTAGGGGAATGAGTACAGTATGAAAGATGTCCTTGGGTAGTGTAAAAAACAAGAACAAAAACTTGATATTATCTACAAACTAAATACCCTGTGATACAAGCAGGCTAAAAATGGAATGAAACTCATTCAAATTATTAGACATAGTTGTACCCTCCTTCATGTGCGAAGGTCCATAAGTTTCTTCAACTAGTATAACTGAGATGCATGATTTTCTTTATCATAAAGATCACAAATCTTTTTCCATAATGCATAAGCAGCACTCTTAGTATCAATTATATTAAAATATATCCACTTTAATAATGACAAAATGATAGTAGATTTGAATAACTCATTAAGTTTTTCCCAATCCTCTACATCATAAAGCTCAAGCTTTATACCTTTTAACTAGAGAAATTACATGGCACTAAGCAAGGAGTAGAGAACACATAGCAAATATGAGAAGAATAGCAACTGGTTTAATTTCAAATTTACTGATACAAAGATAGGTCTATTCACTTGTGTGCTTCCACTCTGAAGCTTAGATGGCGATCTAGATAGATGATACAAGATAGCTCTATTCACTTGTGTGCTTCCACTCTGAAGCTTAGATGGCGATCTAGATAGATGATAGGCAAAGAGCTTAAGGGTAGCTGCTAGAAGAACTCTGATTGGGTGAAAGATAGATTAACGATGGTTTTAGAGGGGTCTTCCTTTTATAGCCCGAAAAGGTGGTCTGGTTGGCATGCTTGACCTTATTATGAACCTTCCCTAGTCGACTAAGGAATATTCTCTTTATCATCACGTCGAGGGCACTGCCCCCAAACCCCCGTCAAAACGCTGGCCCCCTTGAGACCCCATAGCCAAGGGCCACTTCCATGACTCCCATATCCCAAAATAGGGACCCTTGTTAACTCCCACACCCCTTCTCAAGAAAATAAAACCAACTGAGTTTGATAGCAAGGGAAAGAAAGTGGAATCTGAGAATATGGATTAAGTCAATGGAAGACTACTTCATTGCCATGAGAACTATCTTCCAATCAAGCTATGAAATCACAAGTTTAAACTGATTGAGAAGCCCACTTATAGTGGAAAATTTGGTATAAAGACTAAGGACTTTTTGAGGTAGTGATAACCTAGGGTGAGTTAAAGGAGGACATGTGTAGGAGATACCTTCCCCCATCTGATCGAACCATGAAGATGAATGAATTCTTCACCTTGTGCTAGCTAAGCCTAAGCATGAAAGCTTATTGCTTAAAGTTTTTGTCACTTTTGAAGTATGCACAACCCATGGATATCTCCTAACAAGTGTCAAAGTTTTGCCATAGATTAGACTCTCCATTGGATACCTGCCTTGAGGTGATGTGTCTATTTGACCTTCAAGATGCATTAATTAAAGCAAAGCCAATTATCCAAGATCTTTAGTTGAAGCTTTGAAGTGGCAAATTTTAGGATGGCTCTTCAAATAGAGGGCCACATGACTTTGTCAAAAGAATCCAATGCCAATACCAAAGTAACCAAAAGAAGAAGGTTGTAATGTACCACTACTTAATTGCAGAAGGTAACACTCGGTAGTTGTTTAGAGTCTATCCCAGCTATCGTTGCTTGCACTTCATAGGAATAATCACACTTTGTTCTAATTGGGGAGCCCTAGTCTACCTCACACTTTGGTCTGACTAGGAAACCTTGGGTCTACCTTTCTAGGAAGCACTTAGCCTCGATCCACAAGGATCAATCTAAAGGTTCCTAAAAGACCTAATAGTCTCTAATAGGAGTCTAGTGCTTAGTCAAGGATCACATTGTAATCCTTCAAGACTAAGAGCAAGTCAATCACCGCACTTGGTTCATAATGAGCTCTACCCCTCCACCTATAAGGTAAAATCTCATCTCTGTTTCCCTAAAATAGTGTGTGATCGAGATCTAAGATCAAACCTTAGGAAAAGTCAACATCCCACTCTTTTCCTAAAATTCCCATATGAGGAAACCATTTAACTTGTCTAGTCGACCTGACCATCAATCATTTTTCATCGAGAAAAAGACAACGCCCACTTTCCAATTTATAGTGGTTTTTCTTTAGTTTTCTAAATAAGGCATGCTAACACATTGTTTAACATTTAAAAGTAGCTTGCTTAAATATTCTTTAATATTGAATTTATTTTATGTCTTCATTAGGTATAACACAAAAGCAATGAAGACAATCCTTTTCAAAATATTTGCATTATTAATTAATAATATTTACATTGGATACATGTTCATAGAGCCAAATACTCATAATTCTCAGGCTCTTGATGCTCACAGCATCGTACTCATATAGATTTTTTCTCCATCATCAAACCAACTACATAATTACTCTTTTTGATCAAAGACCTCTTGGTTACATGTTGCCATAGGAGGGAACCTTCCCTATAAGACTTCTTACTTGGACACTAGTCATATACTCATAGGTGGAACAAAAGTAGCTCAAACCAAGCCCCAACAATTGCCCTTGGGGGAGTGCAAACTACTCATTCCTACCCAAAATCTGAGCATAAGAAAAGTTTTAATAAATCTCTTGGATGTACTTTACAAATGACTTGCAACTCAAGGAAATAACCAATCAATCCTTCTCAAACAATATTTTATTATTTTAATGAGAAGGAGTATTTATACATTGAATACGGCCACACTTTCTAATTCAAGCAATCACATCAAGTAAAGCAAACTATTCAATCCTAGCAAGAATTACACGCTTTTACCAATGTGCGCACAATCATTCTGATTTTTTGTCAATTCTACCTCGCATTTGGAGTAAATAATAAATATAAATTCTTTAGATCTCATTGTGTTTAGTCATTGGATGGGTACAACCATTCCAATTTATTTTCTAAAATATTTCTAAGTATTAATTTAGTATACTCTTTTTTCCTATGATGTTTATTTCTTGACTATGAGAGTAATAAATTATAATTCTATGTGATTTGCTGTAGACAAGATTAGCTTATTTGCAAGATTTTAAAGGAGGACAACAATTCAGGATATGAATTAAAGAATTTAACTATCCATTGTTTCTAATGCTTAATGCATCACTCATGCAAGTTTGCAAACATCTTATTTTTCTTTTTTTTGTTCTTAAATTAGTGACATGCATGTGTGGGTGATTTAATAGTCTTTTCCTTCTTTAAGCATTAAAAAAGTCAATCAATAATATATCCTATTTATGTGTAATTACTATGGTTATTTAACTAAGATAATTCATTACTTTATTTAAGAAAGACAATAAGATATCAACTATTACTCAAAATTTTCAAATATCTATGTGTTTCATCTTTTCTCGAAAAAATAGATCGTATAAATATTAAATGGCCTAAATTTTCATGTTAGAATTAATAGTGTCGATGGTTGCATTATGCCTTGTAGTATTGAGTGTCGCTAAATATGGACCCACCACAATGGAAGGCCCTACCTTGCTAGACATGTTGACCCTTTTGCAAGGAGGCATGATGGATGAAGAAAAAGAAAGTAGGTACAAGGAGGCAAATGATTTATGGCTTAGGGGGAAAGTGCTTCAAGAAACTTGGTCTTCACCTAAGTCTCTTGCTCTCAACACTCTTGTGTAGTATCACTCATTTCTTTTGAGCATCCTTTTCCTATTATCTACTTCTCTTACCATCTACACGTAATGGGTTTTCCTTTTATGGTTTGGGTGGGTGGGGGGTAGGGGGATAGGAGGGGGCGGGGCCAAGGGATTGCAAGGGAGGTCTCCCGCTTATGCCATGGGATTTTTTAGACATCAATAGATGGAAAGAGAATGAGAAAAAAATCTAGATGTCTTAATTTCAATTTTCCAAGTGTCAATTAGGGGAATAAAGGTAAAAAATATCTCATTACATTTTTTAAAGAAGTAAAGAAGAGTAAAAAGAAAAGTTTAGAAGGGGAGGGGGTGTTAAGTACAATCTCTGTCTCCTCTTCTTTTTTTTTTGTTTTTTTAAATATGGAGAATGACTAAGAGGCAAGAGGAGAGGGAAATCTCTCTCTCTCTCTCTCTCTCTCTCTCTCTCTATGTGTGTGTGTGTGTGTGTGGAAAGAGAATGAGAAAAAAATCTAGATGTCTTAATTTCAATTTTCCAAGTGTTAATTAGGGGAAGAAAAGTAAAAAATATATCATTACATTTTTTAAAGAAGTAAAGAAGAGTAAAAAGAAAAGTTTAGAAGGGGAGGGGGTGTTAAGTACAATCTCTATCTCCTCCTCTTTTTTAAATTTTTTTTTAAAATATGGAGAATGACTAAGAGGCAAGAGGAGAGGGAAATCTCTCTCTCTCTCTCTCTCTCTCTCTCTCTCTCTCTCTCTCTCTCTCTCTCTCTCTCTCTCTCTCTCTCTCTCTCTCTTTCTCTCTCTCTCTCTCTCTCTCTCTCTCTCTCTCTCTCTCTCTACCCCCTTATATATATATATATATATATATATATATATATATATATATATATATATATATATATATATATAAGCATGGGGAATCATTGCTTTTGATGAAAGGGGGTGTAATAGGAGAGACAAATAATTAAACAATTAAATTATAGGGGGAGAGGTCTATCAATATGATTGAGAAGAGGGAATAAGAGAGGTTTAATTAAATTATTTAAATAAAATATCATTTCAAATTTAAAATAAAGAAGAGTGGTGATTGGTCAATAAGTTTAGAGGGGGTGGGGGGAGTTAATAAGTTTACTAATTTTAAAAATAATATTAAGCATGGGGGAGGGGGGCATCCAGAAATGGCAACCTAAATCAAGCTACCCCTCCCTTATTCTCTTCATTATCTTCTTCTTCAATTTTATTTCCTTAACCTTTATTAAATAAGGTGAAAAACATCTTATGCCTACTCCTTGTTCGTACATGAATTTTTCTGGGAGTTTTTTTACATTGTCCGCAATCATGTGCACAATCAAATTAAGTGTGGTTGGAAAATTTGATGATCCACCAGCCCTAATTGCATAGCTCAAGGGGAAATATAATTGTTGAAGGGGAGGGGGAAACTATCAGCCTACTTATTTTAGTCATATCAGTCCTATTTGTGAGCTGTTGTCAAAGTCTGATGAAGATATGGGAGCTTTTGCATATTCTAGAGTGCATGCCTTATGTTTTAGGCACATTTATTGTGCATTTCCATGGTCTAGTCGGTTGACACCTCTTGCCACTATCTTTTTGGTCCATGACTATGTGGGAGAGATTGTCATCAATTTTTTGTTTTTTTTTCTATGCAATCAAATTGCATTTATTACAATCGTACCTTCATCTGCTATAGTTGGCCAGATTCACATCTCCTTTGTCTCATATTGAGATAAAAGTTGGTGGGTAAAAATCCACTTAAGACTTTTATGATCTGCCATAAGAGTGAATCTTCTTGCAAGAAAATAGTAATGCCACAATTTCAAGGCTTGAATGATTGCTAAAGCTCAAGGTCATGCATAGCATAGTTCTTCTCATAAGGCTTAAGCTTGCAAGAAGAATACGCCACCCAATGCTCTTCTTTAGTAAGAACACATCCTAACACCATGATGCTAGAATTCATAATGATCTCAAACTCCTTTGTAAAATTTAGTAGCTTCAGGATGGGGATGGTAATGAGACATTACTTTAGTTTGTCTAACCTCTCCTACTCTTCCAACATCCATGTGATTTTTTCTTGCTTTTTAAGAAATTTAGTGTGAGGGGTGCTACTGTCAAGGAGTAATCTTTGATAAAATCCTATACCATCCTATGAGACCTAGAAATCCTTAGATTTCCCTAACACCTTGGGGTTCTAATCCTTAGATTTTCCTACCACTTTGGGTTAGCTGCCAATCTTAGATATCCTTGACTTTAGTAGGGTCCACTGATATGCCTTCCTTCAAGATGATGAATCCAGGTATGCAATTGTCTTCTTGAAGAATGCATGTTTTTTCTTCTTGGTAAAAAGCTTGTTCTCTTGAAGAATTTTCAAGACTAGCCTAAATATTCTTCCTCTATCTTGGAGTAGGTGAGAATGTCATCACAAAATGTAAGGAAAAATTCATCTAGATATGGCTTTAAAATAACTTGGACTAACCTATTAAAAGTAGCAGAAGCGTTGGTCAACCCAAAAGACATTACGATGCATTTATAATGACTATACTTGGTGTTGAAAGCTATCTTTGATATGTCATCATCCTTTATACGAATTTGATAATATTCATACCTTTGATTGATCTTAGAAAATATCAAGCCCCTTGCAATAGATCCAACATCTCATCGATATGGGGAATATGATACTTGTTCTTGATGGTAACTTGATTTAATCCCATATAATTGATACATAGTCTAAGGGTCCCATCAATATGGGGAATATGATACTTGTTCTTGATGGAAACTTGATTTAACCCAATATAATCGACACATAGTCTAAGGGATCATTCTTCTTTTGGAATATGACAAAAGCACGCTACCTACTAGCTCGTAGACATGTGGGGCACATAATTCTGTAGAGCAATAAAGTGAGAATAATATCCTTCAAGAGTTAACCCCTGCTACTTTGAGGCTGGGGACAAATATATTAGCTTTAGAATACTGCATTGTCTCCATTTCACAATGGATTCAAAGACAACCTTATTATGGCACCATTATTTCCACGAAATATGTGCTTCTCCTATAAGCCTCAGCCATGCAATCATTCATTGATTTTTCCGAACTAGTTCCAGTAGTAGAGAAGTAATCCTCCATGTGCTCAATTCAAATTTTGACACTTATATCTACCTTCATTCCTTCTCCATTAAACACAAGTGGCTTGACCTATTTGAGTAGGGATTGACAGCTAGAACAACCACTGAGGGGATTCCAATCGAAGGAAACTAAAAGAATATTAATGCATTTTTCCTTGGTACATTTTTTATTCCATCCATCATTTTTGTAATGCATTTGAATAACTTAATTATTTGAAAGATCATAATGTCAAAAATTGCATAATAAGTAAGATTTTCATTATATTTTTCACTCTAACATTGTACTACAATCATGGTAGAAAGTATTCAAAGAAAATAGATTTATATTCACATAATCTTGCACCATTGGATGTATAAGAGCAACTACTATCTGTATCAAAAGGGATTCTATAAGTCATCTAGGAAGTAGTGATATACAAGCTACATAGATAGTAATTAACCATGAAATTCTTGTACAGAGATTGTAAAATAAGCAAGGGGTTCATGCACGGTATTGAACCCTAAATACACACTAGGCAAGTTGGGAAGATCCTCAACCTCATAGTTATTGGCATGAGATCTAGGAGATATAGTAACTCGATTTGGTTGGACAATTTTGGTGACTTTATGATAGACCCACTAATTAAGGGTCATTATCTCACTATCTTTATATACTATGGAATTTGTCTAGCTCCTATGGAATATATAAAGTCAAGCTAGATGAAGCCTTTCAGCCCAATGCAACTTCCATAAATCATACTCAATGCCGTTGATTAAATTAGTATAGTGATATTGAGTCCAACGATTTGGATTAAATTGGAAGTTTTGAGGGACAAAAGTCTACACCATTGTATAGTATATTTATTCCCTTACAATAACGTTGCACAAAGATCCAACTATATAGGTTACTAGAAATAGGCCATGCATTTTTTGTGACCCATTCTGCACCAATAGGAAGTATGAGAACATATCACCCATATTAGACTATCATTCATCTTTGTGGCCATATTGATTAATACCTTTCACTATTTCTAATGGATTCGTTATTGCCTTCCTATTCGTTATTACTGGTATCCTCTATCACCTCATCAACATGCCTTGCATCTCGAGACATAGAATCAAGTGTCCAAGTCAATAAAACCTCCCAAGGGGTCCACTAGGGTTTACCGTATGGTACCACGTGAGTGTAAGGGAGGGGGGTTATTTAAGGAAAGGAAGGTACCTTTTATAAGGTAAGGTCTCATAAATAGGGGGTAGATAAGGGGTATTTTCATATATTTATTGCATGCAGGTGACGTCTCCTTATTACTACTAGTGAATCCCTCGTGTAAAGCCTCCATAGTCAACAAACAAAGATATTGGCTAAAAGCATACTTATATAGGGCTACCAAGAAACAACCCATACAGGATTTATGAAGAAACTTTTTAGTCTTAAGCACTTTGATCTCTGTCATTATCTTGTCATACAAAACCCCAGCCCAATTCGGCATACCCACATTCTCAGCATAATAAATCAATCCATAAGTTTCATGAGCTATGGAATCCGTCTTAATAAACAACATGAACTTCTCCATAAACCACTGAAGATGCATTCTGTGATCAGCATCAATACGCTTCATAACATAAAGCTTATGTGGACCTGTGAAATCTCCGAATGCTTCATGCATTTGGTCATTAGAGCATCTCCACAAAGTCGGATTTACATTCATTGGTAATGCAAAAGCATGGCTTACAACTCTCGTAGTAAGCTCAAGACAACCTGCAATTTTACCTTGAGATTGTCTCAAGATATCCAGCTATACCAACGCATGTATATTGGTAGCCCATGATTGCCAAGGAAGACATGCAAATTGATACAAACCGATTCTTTCCAACCATGCCTTAGTAGGTGCATGCTCAATATCCAATGCCAAAGTGGAATCTACAAAAGGTGTAGACGCAGCACTTGAACCAAGTACCTTAGGTGAAGACCTTGGTGTGGATGCCACTTTTAGCTGCTTTGAATGCTCCTCATGCGGAGCATAATCAGTGTCTTCATCATCCTCCACACGAGCTCTTTTCTTCCTAGACAACACTTTGGTGGATGTACACCAAGTATGCGTCATGGTGACCAATGTAGGTCGACACACAGACAAAGATAGAGAGAAAGAAGAAGCAACAAAAAAAGAACAATTCTTCTCCATCTCGAAGCTAAAGTCCAAGTCCTCTATGAGTTTGAACCTTGTCGTGCCAGTTGTCATATCAATATGACACAACTTTGACCACTCCATATAATCATTGCATGTCACACTTGAGTTAACAAACCATGGTAAAATGAAATTAACCTTTACATAATAAGGTTGCACTAATCTTTTGAGTCTAAATCCATTGATTGCAGACTGTAACACCTTGTCTTGCAAATCTTTAAGCCAAAATGTGCCATGCCCAACATCCTTAAAGATCACAAATGGGCCTGCATAACGAAGTTTCAGTTTGCCCGAAAACTTACCAAGTTGGGAATTATATACCACAACCCAATCACCTTCTTGAAAATTTTTATTTCTAATATGTCTATTCACCCAAACTTGCCTCCACTACTGGGTAATTCCTGAAATGTAAGCAGCTAGAACCTTATCCTCCCCTAACTTCAGGAGTTGTCCTAATCTGTGGTACACTGATTCCTGAGGATCCAATTTATGTGTGACTAATATTCTCAGGCTTGGTACTACTACATATTCCATGGGCACCACAGCCTCCAACCCATACACAAGCCTGAAAGGTGTAAGCCCTATTGTAACCTTATATGCAGTCCTAAATGCCCATAAAGCTAAATCAAGTTTAATATCCCAACCCTCCCTATTATCTTCAACAATTTTATTCAAGATGCAAAGTAAAAGTTTATTGGAACTTTCAAGTTGACCATTAGCTTGAGGATGATATAGAGTATGTTTCTTTTGTAGAATCATATGCCTGATAGTATGTTCTTTAATAACTTGATTCAAAAAATGCTTTCTCCAATCACCAATCAGCTCAATAGGACAACCAAATCTGGAAATAATGTTAGAATATAAAAACTTAGCCACACTAGCTGCTTTATTATCTTTTAATGCCTGAGCTTCCACCCACTTTGTAGCATAGTCTATGCAAACCAAAATGTATCTATTACCTATCCTTTTGGCTGCTGGCTTGATGGGTCCAACAAAATCAGTCCCCCATTTCTAGAATGGCTCAAGTGGTAATCCCCCATTTCTCTCTCCTCTTTGTAGTATCTCTCTTCTCTTCTCTCTATCTTGTCCTCTTCTTTACAATTGGTATTAGAGTATCAGACTTTGGTCCTTTCTCCCTTTCTTTTTCTCAATCTAGCTCTCTTTTCAAAAGAGGAAACTATAGTTACTTAAGCATTACATACAAGTATAGCAAGGAGTACTACAATCAGCTGGTAGCTTTCTTATAAACAAGTAGAAGCTATGGTTGGAGTTTTTTACTTTTTTGGAGGTAACATGGTCAAGTTAGTAGGTTGTCACTAAGTTTTGTGCTCAATTTTAGGGGTTTTTGAAAAAGGAGGCACCCACAGAAGATAGAGAAGGAACAAATGTCAACTACTTTTTGTTCAAGTCTCTTTTTCTCTCTTCTTGTTGCGGCACCCATGGATTCTCTTCAAGAAATCTTTCTCTTCTACCCTTGATCAACAATAAAGGACCTTACAAAAGCCTTCCATAGGCAAGGAGGAGCCAAAGGACAACCATGGTGACTTGGTGTGAGTGAGAAAAAGCATCAAGAAGTAGCTCATGAATTGCACTACAATTTATGCTATTGCTCCTGCTATCCCACAGCAACCTACCCACACTTTGATCTATCTCCATCCCCTTTCCCCTTGTTGATGGCACCTCTTGAGCTAGTTGAGCACCACCTTTTTTTCCTCTTGTTCTTATTGGTCCTTCCTCCTGGGACAAACAAGCCCTATTATATAAAGTTGGGATATCCATTGAAGCTCAGCCCAAGCTCTCAAATCCTTCAAGAATCCCTATAATTTTGCCTTTCTAGGGCCCTTCTTCAACCATCCTTGACCCAGTTTGCACAATTTGAAGACGTGGAGCTCCAAACGCAAGGATTCTTCATGGGAAACCATGAAAGCTTCATCTAAAGCTTTCAATTCTGGAAGATGAAGTTGGACCAAGCTTAGCAAGTCCCATACACATCGGTATATGCCTCAAATACTTGAAGAGTATAACATATTGAAGTTATCTTGCTTCCCTGAGTTGATTCGGTGAAGGACATCTCGATTGATGAAGCTGTGTCCATATAATCCAACTTGCATTAAAGAGGTATATTAATGGTATCTTAATCTCTCTTCTAATCCATTTTCTAAGCTACATCCACTTGTTGAAGAGACCTAATGATTGAATTTTGCCTTGTAATTAGAGTATTTTCATTGAGTGAATGCTAGCTAGCTAAAATCAATAGCTTGATTGTTCTTACTATTGCATGAGGATTAAGATTAGTCATGGATGACTTGATCATTTGGTCGATGATTTCCCCTAACATTCCCTTATGGTGTGTTTGTTGATTTAATCATAAAGAAATTATTAAGCCATTCTAAAAAGGGTAAGTTGGCATCTAGTGAGTCGTTAGACTGCCAAGGTAAGCCCCTCTCCTACCCAATCCATTGTCTATTCTATGCATTTCATTAAATGGTCCAAAGTTTCCTTTCCTACATGCATTTCATGATGATTTCCTTAATTAAATTTTTCTATGTATACATACTAGTAGCTGAGGAAAAGGCCAATGCTAAGCAAGGTGGCAAGATAAGAGTGAGGTGGCAAGGAGGTGACCCCTCCCTTGCCACTAAAGACCTAAAGAGGTGCACTACCCGACCTATGAGGAACTTTACCCACCTCCCTTACCATTAAAGACCTAAAGAGATGAACCACCCAACCTATGAGGAACTTTACCCACTCCCCAATTGGAGCTACATGTGAGAAGATATTGTAGTTTTTGTGCATAGTGGTCCAATGGTACAAGGTGCACACAACCCTTACATAGTCACAAAAAGTGGGCTACAAAAACTTATAAATATTTTCTATCGTAAAACTTTTTATATCATTGTAGAGGGTATTACCTTGTTTGATTTGAACCAAAAAGTACTCCAAATGGAGTTACCTATTAGAAGTTACGCTCATTTTATTGACAGTGGACCTTGTGGACTGCACTAAAATGGTAGGGCATAAAGGCATATGAAAGGTTGAGGATGAGGTCTAGAGGAAGATGAGAGAATCTTGAGCATCAATGTTGAATGTTGAACCTAGCTTAACCTAAGATTATAATGGTGAAATGCAAGAAGAAGTGCTAGATATGAACCCCTACAACATGCTCAATTACACTTTATATCAACATGGGCTTCATCATATGAAGAGGGAAAATGGCATGGTTGTGAACCATCATCAAGTATGGTCTAAGATTGACCTAGCAATCAAACAAATGGCCCTCTCTAACTCTAGAACTCAACAAACATTTGAGTATCTCACCAATCTTGTTGCCTAGTTTTGGCTCAAGAAAAGGTAGATTAGTCCAAGCAAGAAGCACGATGGCTTCCACCATTCGAGCTAATAGATGTGCCACAAGGCATCCTTGGAGCTAAGGATATCCCATCTAGCATTTACAAGGTTGGTGAGCCCTCACACATTGATGACAAGCAACTTTTGAGTTCGGGCCTGTCATCCATGCAACCAATCCTCTAGTGAGATCCCCATAGTCCACCATTGGTAGAAGCTCTCCCACTCTCCCTAAAAGCCCCAATGGTAATTATGTGGCTCAACCCAATCATAGACATTATGGTATTAATGGCCAACAAGGCAATAATGGGCAACATGGGGTAAATGCACAACATGGTATATATGGACAACATGGATATATAGGCAGCAAGGTTTTCATGGGCATAATAAGGCCATAATAACCTTCATTATTGATAAGATCATTCTTACCAAGTACAATGGGCAATCACCACCCCCATCAGACTTGGAAAAATGAACTTCCCTCCCTATATAGTGAGAGTAAATAATAAGGCAGTGGTGGAACAACACTTAATCCACATGGAGATGGTAAGTATATTGAAAACAAGCCACAAAATGCATCAACCCCAAGTGGTCAAAAATTCATCTCACTAGATGTTGTGAAGGACAAAAAAGAAAAGGACTTGTTTTAGTTGTGGCAATAAGTACACTGTAGACTATGCCTCAAAATGCCCCTACAAAATAACAAAGGTCAAAGTTCATAGAATGTTCATTATGGACGATTAGAAAAATGAAGATGAGAAATCAAATGCTCTAAGTATTGCAAATAACTTAGCATATGCTGAAAATGAGGACTATGAAGAGAACCTAGACAAACAATAGTTCTATGACTTGGTGGATGGGTTTTTCTTTGATCCACATGGTTGTTTGCCTAATGACATTAAATTGATTACTCTAACTACACTCCCTAATGCTATTGCTTCCGTTTTCTCTATCTCCATGGATGCATGTGTAAGTTCTAGGAGCCTTAACACACCATGCATTCAAGGAAAACTTAATGGGAAGCATTCACCTTGGTGGATGATGGTAGCACACATAGTTTTGTCAATAAATCAGCCATTGATAGGCTGAAACATTTTGCTACAGAATTATAGCTACCCCCCCAAAGTTCAAGTGGCAAACGATGATGAAGAAATTAACATGTGTATGCTCAAAGGTTCCCCTATGCTTAGCTGAAAACTATGTGGGATCAATTGATCTAATTGCACTAGAAATGGGCCCCATTGATATTGTCTTGGACTATGACTAATTGAAACACTTGGAAAATTTTGCTATGGACTTCTCTCAGCTTTACATGGAGTTTTCTATGCATGGACAACTCATCCGTTTAGAGGGAGTTCAAGATAATCTTGATTTTCAAATAATTACAACAAAGCAACTCAAATAAAAATTTAAGAAATACTCACAGAACACAGATTAGTCCTCAAAAGTGGCTAAGAACTCAGCATTGAAAGCCTTATTATTAGAAGAGTATGAGGATTTATTTTATATGCCTATAGCCCTCCCACTAAGTGGTAGGTGGATCACCTAATTGATCTAGAGCCCTATTTTAAGCTAGTGAATAAGCCATCTTACAAACTCTCCAAGTATGAGCATAAAGAAGTTGCAAAGAAAGTCAAAGAGTCACTTAAGGTGGGGTTTATTCAAACGAGTTCTTCCCCTTATGCATCCCTAGTCCTATTGGTTAAGAAGAAAGATGGCTCTTTTCACATGTGCATTGACAACAGAGACTTGAACAAAATTATAGTCAAGAACTCGTATGCTATCCCCAAGATTGATGACTTGCTTGATGAGTTGAAAGGGGCATGGTACTTTATTAAGATTGAATTGAGGTCTAGCTATAATCAAATATGTATAAGAGAGGGTGATGAGGTAAAAACGGCTTTCCAAATTGATCATGGGCTCTATCATTTCTTAATGAGGCCTTTTGGTTTGACGAATGCCCCCACCATATTCCAAAGCCTCATGAATGAAATCTTACACCCCTTTCTTTTCAAGTTTGTGCTCACATTTTTTAATGACATCCTTATTTATAGCAGATCATGGGATGAGCACTTTGTACATGTCAAAAGGATATTTACAATCTTGAGAGAGCATATGCTATTTGCTAAAGGAAATAAGTACATATTCATGTATACATCACTGGAGTATTTGAGGTACATTGTGAGTAAAAATGGCATACATGTTGACCCCAAAAAGGTGCGAATATGTAAAGGATTGGCACACACCTCAAATATTCATCCTCATTTTATAGAAGATTCATCAAGCATTATACCACAATTGCAACACTCTTAACAAATCAGATAAAGAAAACATCTTTTTCTAGCAATGTTATATCTAATCTTAGCTTTAATCAATTGAAGGAAATCCTTACTTCAACCCTTATCCTCATACGCCTCAAAGTCTCAAAAGAGTTCACCATTTAGTGTGATACTAGTGGCAAAGGTATATGTATTATCTTGCTGCAAGAATATAGTGTGATTGCTTTTAAGAGCCATAAGCTTGATAAAAAGGAAATATAGATGAATATTTATGACTAGGAGATATTGGCCATCCTTCATGCTATTAAGAAATGGCACCATTACCTCTATGGCAACCAGTTTAGAGTGAAGAGTGACATTTAGTCCTCCAGAACTTCTTGATTCATTCTACTTTGATTGTTAAGCAGAGATGGGTGGCAACTTTACAAAATTATGATTTTAACATCTCTCACACCAAAGGCTAAGATAATGTAGTAGTTAATTCACTATCGCGAATGTTGGCACGCAGAGTATCATCCATACTATTGGAGTTACATAGTGATAGGATTGAGGATCTCTAGGAAGCCTACTTATTGAATGGAGAATTCAACCACATTTTAGAAATTATAGGATGGGGTAATGGAAGAAAACTCCTAACATCAGCTTAAGAATGGACTCATATAGCCCTTTGGCAAGATTATCATCCCCCACACTTCTCCCTTCATATGGAAGATCATGGAAAAGGTGCACTCTTGCCCCACTGCTAGTCACTTGGTTATCTTCAAAACATATGATAAGATTGCCAAGAGCTTTCACTGGAAGGGACTATGGGAGGGATGCCAATGATTTTGTGTCTAGATGTGTTCCATGCCAACAGGACAAGGCAATATGCTTAGACCAGTTGGTTTATTGCAACCCTTTCCTATTCGTGAAGGGAAATAAATGCATATCACTATGGATTTTATTATAAGCTTGCCCATAACCAAGAAAGGAAGGAACAACATATATGTGGTAGTAGACAAACTCACTAAAGCTGCCCACTTTATCCTCACTAAGACTCAATATACTACATCTTACGTAACCACTCATTATATGAAACATGTATTTAAATTGCATGGGTTGCTGCATGTAGTGCATGATAGGGATGCTAAGTTTATGATTAACTTTTGGCTAGCAGTTTTCACATCTATGGGAACCAAGCTTGCTCCATCCATAACATACCACACCCAGACTAATGATCAAAGACCTAGAGGGTCAACGAATGGTTTGAGACCAGTTGCAAGCTTTTGAGAGAGAGAGGGGGGTGGAGAGGGGGGCCTCATACTTTCTCCAATTTTTATAAGACTTTATTTGAACTATGTATTGTATAGATTTAAGCTATTGCACGAATATCATATAGCCTGATATTAAATTCCAAGGCTTTGATTGTAGCTTTGGTTTAGAGATAGAGAAGGGTGACATAGTTAGAAGAAAAAGCATAGAAGAAGAGATTCATATGATGTGTCCAATGGTAATTCATTGTGATTGTGCAATCTTTTTTTAATGGAGAGAAAAGAACAATGTGCTACAATATTCCTTCCTTTTGCTTGCAAAAATGTGAAGCCTCACACGCTTTCCAATGATACCAATTGCACGGACCATGGTTAGCAAGCCAGTTGGCAAGACCAATCAAGTACTACATATAAGTTCCACATTATCAAGAATGGAAGCCTAGATTTTGAATATTGATGATGAATAAGTATTCCGTAATTAATGTGGCCTAGCATGTCATGTTCAAGGAGTGTTGCTTAATCATTACTAAGTCTTGTGGTGATGTATACATTGTCTATATCCCAAATCATGATACCTTTTGCTATTTATACAAATGGGCCTTTACAAGAATGTCTTATAAGGAGCCATTTTATTGTTTCCATTCTAAAATTCTAAGTTGCAAATGTAGAATTTAGTCTTGAGGAAGAATTTTTCTTAGAGAAAATGGCATTCACTAGATTGAATTCAATTATAAGCAATGTTCACAAAAAGACGAGGTTGAGTTTCAAGTGAGTTGCAAAGAGTACTCCCAAGATTTGAAGAGGAGGTTTTAAAAGGCATACAAATAATTCCATTTTAGTTATACATTTGTTTTCTTAGGAAGGTTAAGTGAGAGCCTTGGACAAAGCCTATAGATGTTTGAGTTGAGTAAGAGGTTTTTGTATGGGCTGTCAAAAAATGTGTTTGGTGAACACTGATTATAACGAGCAATTCTCATGGTTGAGGGCAACAGTTCTTTTGGGTTATGATGATCCAGTCAATTATGGTTTTGGCAACACTGATTACAGCTAGCAATTCTTATCACAGTGGGCAAAGGCTCCTTTGGGTTATGACGATCCAATCAATGATGGAAATGATTATTACAAGGTGGTAGTGGTGGTGGTGGTGGTGGCGGTGGTAGAGTGCCACCACCTGGGGGAGGAAGAAGGGCTGAGGGGCTCGAGAGAATCAAAGACGTCATTGATGAGAGGGAAGCTACCACCAGCATTCAGGACACTGTCAGGGGTGCATGAAGAGGAGGAGTTGGACCCCATCATCATCATCATCTCTTCTTCCTCCTGCTTGATGGTGTGCATGATGACAGGGCGCATGGTGGGCTCCTCAGGGTACAGCAGGGGCAGCTTCTCCCACAGCAGCTGATTGTTGGACAGGCTGAAGCAGCTGGGCAGCTCCGCACAGGCACCAGTGCTGCCACTGCCTCCTCCATCATCATCATGCCCCCCTGCCCCCTCACAGCAGCTGGATGCAGTCACCATCTCTGGGTGCAGAAGGAAGTCCAGATAGTTGTTGCCTGATGTGGGAGGCTCATCATGGTGAGTGTATATCTCATGCTTGAAATCATCATCTGTGCTGCTGTTCATCAGATTGCCCGTACTGTCCATCGTGTGGTGGTGGTGTTGCTGCAGACCCAAGCTTTGCAGCATGGTGGGTGTGGCGGAACCGGGAGGAGGAAGCATACACACTTCTGAGAACAAGAGCATGTCTGGGTTGCTTGGCTCTGGTGTGACCAAGCGCTCGAATAATAGCTGCGTCTTGCAATGCTGCTGCAGCAGCGGGTCTCTTCGGGACCTCGGCCTTCTGCTCTTGACGGACCGCGCATTTCTGGAGAGAGATCCCAGAGAAGAAGAGGATGGGGAGCTCTGATTTTGTGCTTGATTCATATGGTCCGCATGGTGGTGATCATTAATGCTGCCGCTAGAGTTGGAAGGATTGCTGCTGCTCATCACACCTCCAGTAGTTCCTGAGGAAAGTTCCGTGGATGAATCCATCAAAACCGACTCATTTGGCACAAGATCCTGCAGCTTTACCATGAATACATCATTCTCCATGTTGAATTTCCGCAAATCAACCTGTGACTCCATATCCCAACACGGAGCCCCAAAGCGAGAGGGACTCTGCACCTGCAATCAACAGTATTACCACACATTACTAGTCTTGTGAAGCAGGCCAATGGGATCAACAGTCTCGCTGCCATATTGCCATTACATTCCAAGTCTTCGGAGCATACCTATGGTGCAGAAAAACAAGAGCATGTGGTACCTGAAATGCAGCGAACTCGTCGACAAAGCAATGCCCAGTGCTATCCTTGCTAAGGTGATGGTCAAAAGCTTGATCCGCAGACATAGTGCAGGGGTCGTGAAAGGGACTAGTGTTGCTATGGAGAAGAAGATTGGGTGAATGATGTTGAGGTTGTGATTGATCCCCTGATCCTTTGGGCCTCTGCATGGCACGCAAGAGCCTCTTCTGGCGTGTGCTCCAGAAGTTCTTGACATCATTGTCAGTTCGGCCGGGTAGGTAGGAGGCAATTTTTGCCCACTTGTTCCCCAACTTGGCTTGCATCTCTACCACCAGTTTTTCTTCTTCCGGAGAGAACTTGCACCCACTTCTGTCACAAAACCACCACAGACAAGACTTGGTTAAAACCCATTCAATACTATTCATTTGATCAACACTCAGCTTTGTTGGTTTCTCACAACTGACAGAGGACTTGATGATGGATAGATTTGTAAATAGCAGAGAAAGTATGTCCACATTGAGAAGCAGCATACTCACCCACACGCATGTGAGATTTGTTTACTTGGAATGATATGATGCGAAACAGTTTATGTGAGCACTTCTATACATGACGTTTTCCATGTGTTTTTGACAAGCCACACATTGGCATGGGGTGTATCTTGAGTTGGCTCTCTCTTTTCCCCCTCCTTCAGTTGGCACACTCTTAAATGAAGGTAAAGCTCAATAGTTATGGGGGTTAAAGCTACCTACAAGCTGGGAATCCTGAGTGTCTGGCAGACAGGATCTGTTTTCAATGCTGTCCTGACTGATGTGATTTATGCATTGGCTTCAAGCTGGGAACATCCTGTGACAGACGTGCCTAGTCGTCAGGTGAGCGCTGCGAAGGCACTGTTTCTCCAGAGCTAGAAAGTAGTAGCCGTACAGTGAGAGGTTACAAATCTCAGGTGTAGCAATCTTCAAATACTGACATTGGATTTAGTTGGAGAGGAAGTATTGTGGATTAACCATCTGCAATATACGATTTAGCTTTGTTGTGCCAGGTGGGGCTTTTTCTGTGATAGCTTGCGGGCATCATAAGATGGGGTTCTAGTGAAATTTTCATGCGAATCTTCAGTATTTGGCATAGGACCTGTCTTGAAGGCAGTCTGGAAGAGATCACTAGTTTGATTTATGCATCGGCTTCAAGCTTGGAACATTCTGTTACATGTTGGAACTAGAGGTTGGAGTCAGCACGAGAAGGTACCGTTTCTCAGGAGCTAGAAAGCAGCAGCTAGAGTTAACAATGAGAGGTGGATTAGGTCGAAGAGGAGGCTTGGTGAATCAAGCATCTGCGTAGTATAATTTAGATTTGTTGTGCCGCGAGCAGGGTGGAGCTGTTTTTGTGATAGTTCCCGGGTATCAGAAGATGGGCGTTTTAGAGGAATTGTGGTAGATCTTGGGAGTTTTGGGGCGTTCAATGTATGAAGTAACTTGTGAGAAGTTCTTGTTCTTAAAGCACCAGGGCCAATTTGGTGGCTGCATTGGTGTTTTGAAGCATGTGGTATGAACCTGGTCTCACAAACACTCAAACCTGTTACATCTGGGATTTCTTATGACAAGGTTTGTTTCTTGTAGTTTGTTGGGCAGATTTACATTCAGCAGTGAACAGGCAGTGCATTATCCGCTTGTCCTTCAGTCAAAAGTGCCTTCAATACTCTTTGATTGGAATACTTGTCTATTTTAGATCTGAGAGACATCAGTTGCATCTAGGGTAAGTGAAATGATATAAGATATGTAACAAGCCTGAGGCTTATAAAAGTAATCATTATAAGGGGATTCATGGTACTATGGTGACTTGCTTTTTACCGAGAGACAATGAGTTCTGGATTCTAGATTAGTGTATGGTCACAGATACATAGTAAATGAACACAAATTGTAGAAATTATTTATGCCTTCTATCTATATATATAGCTTGCGAAACCATTGCTCCTTGTATTGTCTTCTATTATACAAAACTCCATTCGTCTCTTTTCTGAAACATGGCAGTCTAAGTGCTATAAATCATGGTGCATAACCTACCATAGGGACATTTGAATATCATTGATGATACATGTGACAAACTGCAATTTACAGCTCAATCAATGTTGAAGTCATTTTATTTGATCTTGTTTGGTTATGGTTTGATAACTCTACCTGTAAGCAATAACCATCTGACAGAAATTAGGCTTGATTACTTTTGAACGAAAGGCAAAACTCTACATGGGGGGGCAAAAACAAAGACTCTCCTGTCTTCTTTGCCAGGTTGACCGTGGTTGTGAGCATGAAACATGTGCCAAACTCTCTTCTGCTAGGCTCAAAATAGGGGGTCTGAACTGCATCCCTAGAGAGTCGCTTATGCCTCTTGCTAGTGTCAGGTGTCGTTTGCATATTCCATATGCAAATTAGGCGTCATTTCAGAAGCATGATAAAGGCTGTGGCTCCTGGCATCTTTGTGACAGTAAAATGTATGGCTGTTGAATAGGACAGGATGAAATTTTTTGCATGAGGTGATGAAAGGAAGTCAGCAGAAGCTGGGACTTCTCCGAGTGTAGGAGTTTGAAGAGGATCAATGAGCTGGTTTAGTTGACAAGTCCAAATTCAAGCTTTTGACAAGCTTATAAATTGCTCCCTGGCATTTCTACACAGAATGGAGCATTGGCTCTTGGTTTACATGTCACGTCTCTCAAAAAGTTTCGAGTCCGTTATCTAGACTTCACTTTGGAGCACAACTTATTACAATAATGACAGTGCCCAATTGTTTATTACTGTGTGTGGGGGAGGAGCACACTTGCATGGATGTGATTCAGAAGCAATGAGCACAAATAAGCATTATTCTCGTCTGTGATTAAGAAAAGCACAGTACGATTGCATGTGATGGTATCACTGCGGTAATATGAGTTGATAGTCTTGAATCCAGACAGTTCAAATGTGGTTGTAGTTGATTTGTTGGATGATAATTAATGATACCTCTTCAGGTCAGGCTTGAGTTTGTTAACCCATCGCAGGCGGCACGATTTTCCTGTGCGGGGGAGCAATCCTTTGGACCGAATGGAGCTCCAATCACGAGGCCCGAATTGGCGTACATACTCCACCAATATCTCATCCTCTTCAGGCATCCAAGGTCCTTTCCTCAGAATTTCCTGATCCACTGCTGGTGTTGCTGTTGCTGGCAATGCACTTCCAGCCATCATATTACTCTGCTGTTGCTGTTGTTGGGAGCCTGCAGCTCCTGGTGCCCCTCCCGGTTTCATTTTGCTGCTTTGATGCTAATATTTTCTTGCTGCTGTTGCACTCATGATCTTCTTCTGAGAGTCCCCACTTCTTAAAATTCTGATGCCATCATGTAACATCCCCATTTCATATTATCCTACATTATTCATCCTCAATCAGCAGCTTGGATCATTCCATTGTCCTTTGTTTTTATTCATTTTCGCCGCCCCCAAAATCAAAGCTTTAACTTTGCTACCTCCCCTGCAGCACAGAATGTTTACTTATGAAGAAGAATCCACTCTCTCCGTACACCGTCTACTCAAAAGAGAATGAATGTGGGCGTCTGATCATCTGAAATCAGTCGTCCCCTTGCAAATAGAATAATGTGGGTTTCCGAGAATCTCTCTCTCTCTCTCTGTGAAAATGGTTAGGATGAAATGCAGATGTCTCGGAAAAATGGAATGGATCGAATCAAGAGGTAAATGATTGAATGGGCGTTAAGGGTCAGCGATTGATGATTGCAAGGGTGAAAATTGAAGCAGCTGGCGATTGGCCTTGGGATTTGCAGCAATAATGGGATTGGGTAGACTGATAAAAATGAGAGACAGAGGCAGAGTACAGAGACAGAGACAGAGAGAAGCGGGGGGGGGGGGGGGGGGGAGGGAAACGGCTAATAATAAGCAGAGGTCCTGTTGGGCTGATCAGTGAATGGATAGATAGCAAGGAGGGCATGAATGCAAAAGTAAGAGCTGGGTCGACCCAGAAAGAAATGAAAATGTCTCGGGGGAGAAGACAAGACTTCAGGAAACGGGCAGTTACGTTAAAATTACGAGCATTAATAATTTTGATCAGAACGTAAATAATACGGAAAATAACAGTGTTTATTTTTTTCCCCCCTCTTAATTTTCTGCGCTATCGGATATTTCATATTTCCTTTCCGTGTGTTTTTCCTTGTTTTTGCGAGACAGAACCTTTCGCTTCTCGGACGGTTACTGCCCTATTTTTCCTAATTTTTTTCTCCCCCCGCCCCTCGGAAATTAAAACTATAGCAATTACATGGCCATAATAACCCTAATCCTGCATTGAAGTTATTGGGCCTGCCCATGGCCCCTTTTTTAAGGCACTAGAGCCCCACACAGCCACATGCACTCTTACATGTAGCTCCACATCCTCTTTTGCACTGTTGGGTGGTAGGCGGAGCCGCCCGCCCAATCCTCTTTGATTCACAAAAGAGACCATGTCGATATGCCAATGCATAAAGTAGACCAAATTGCCATATTAAACACCTAAGAATATGTCATCAATCCCCACTAGGAAGCAAGTGAGTCCAACACCACAAGATATTGGCAAATCAA
The DNA here is from genome assembly GCF_053477565.2 of Lygodium microphyllum. Lineage (NCBI taxonomy): Eukaryota > Viridiplantae > Streptophyta > Polypodiopsida > Schizaeales > Lygodiaceae > Lygodium > Lygodium microphyllum. Next base: position 16,398 of record NW_028229869.1, on the reverse strand, counting down.
CAACTCTCGTACACATTTGTTACCACCTCTAGGTGAGCAATCTCCCTTGACGCTTTGCAACTTGCAATCACATAAGGCAAAACCACACGTTCCAAGTCCGAAGTTCTAGAGTAGTTGATAGTTGATGACAAGTGACATCTTAGACGTATCTAGTCTAGCAAGTAACTCTAAGACTCATTGACTCTTAAAGGATATCTCCATCCACTCTACCCCATTTGGGGACAATTCAAAAATTGCCTTGCATTTGGCATCCCAAATAGCTTTCATTGTGAACATGCGATACACTTGGTCTTGCAATTTGTGGTTTAAGCCTTTGAATTCAAACAATCCAAGGATAAATGCTTCTTTTACTATCATGCTTCTCCCATAATTTTGCAATGTTTGATGAAGTGTTGCTGGATAGAACAAGAGAAACACCTGCCCACGAAGAGGTGCTTGGGTGATTCAAGTTTTATGCATCTATAATAGGTTATATTCATACTTGTCTTGTTGAGATTCTCACCCATTAGTAAGACACTTGTTAAGATGCACCTGAGGTTGGGAATTTATAGAGACTTGGTTGAATCCAAGGTCCTCTGGTTGGAGCCAATATAGAAAAAAGGAGTGTTTTGCCATCATCCTTTCTTGATGGCCCAAGACATATGCACCAATTGTATCAAGATGCCATGGATATAGTGCATGCTAAAGAGAAGCCCAATCTTTTTATCACTTTCATGTGCAATCCCAACTAGCCTTAGAAATTCAAGAGACCTTGTTGCCTAGTTAGGCATGGCACATGGTCGCCCTAACTTCATTGGACCTGTGTTTCATGAAAAGCATATTGATATGACACAATTGTTGTTGAAGGAGCTTTTTGGGTGTGTTGCTTGATATGTCTGTGTGATTGAGTTTCAAAAAAGAGGTCTGTCACATGCTCACACATTGTTGATACTTGATGAGCCTTTTAAACCAGGCAACATTGATCATTATGATAGATTGGTTTGTGTGGAGCTTCCTGATAAGGAGTTCCCTGATTTGCATGATACACTTGCCAAGTGTAATCTCAATGGTACTTGTGGAGAATTTAATTGAACAAATCTATGCATGCACAAATGCCATTGCACTAAGAGGTATCCACAAAATTTTGTGCTCTCGACCAGTGTGCATGATACTAAGGGATGTTATGTGTTTGGATAAGCAATTTGGGGGAAGGGTTGTCCTCTTTGGTGGTGATTTTCATCAGATATTACCTATTGTGTTAAAGGGTGCAAATTGAGACGTTGTGAATGCAACTTTGTGCTTCTCAAAGTTGTGGGATAATGCCTTGGTCGTGAGATCGATACAAAATATTCAAATCATGTCAGTTGAGGCAAGGGCCATTGAGGTCGGCTTTGTGAAGTGGATATAAGGTGTTGAGAATGGTGCAATTTTGGATGCTAACATTGACAAGGTAAAGCTCATGCTTGAAATGGTTTTATAAGAAGGGACCATTGATGATCTCATTGCATCTATATATAGTGATGTGTCTTTTGTGCATAACTTTCCAAGGTTTTTCAGTGAGAGAGTAGTTCTTGCTCCTCGGAATAGTAAAGTGGATGTGCTCAATGAAAAAGATTTGTACATGAGGCATGGAGATGTGAGATAGTATTTTAGTGCAAATTGTGTTATTGATGGCAATGAGAATTCATTCCTTTATACTATAGAGTACTTAAATTCGCTTGAACTTGGGGGTGGCTTCCCTCCTCATTCGTTGCACTTGAAACTCAATGCCACTGTTATCTTGCTTTGAAATTTGGACCCATCTAAAGAATTGTGCAATGCTACAAAACTTCTATGCAAGGGATTCAATAGTATAATTATAGAGGGTGAGATAATAATAGGGAATAATATTGGCACAAGGATGTTCATTCCAAGGATCACCTTCATTCCAAGTACATTCAATCTACCTTTCAATATGAGATGGAGATCATTTCTAGTGAGGCTCACATTTGCCACGACCATCAACAAGGCACAAGTTGCAAACACTAGCATTGCTAGGATTATACCTTGGAAGTCATATCTTTACTCATGGGCAATTATAAGTTGCATTGTCTTGTGTCAAGTCACCACATGGTTTAAAAGTGTCACTAGAAGGCAATGAATGCCGTCCATGCTCCATCACAAATATTTTATATAAAGAGGTTTTGCAAAAAATGTTATAATGGATGTCTTATTGCAACATGTTCTTGTTAGTGAGTTCTCTCAACTTTGTTAGAGTCTATTAGCATGGTTGATTGTGTTTAGGTGCTATTTTTTTCATTGTAACATTTAATCCTTTGATTGTGACATGTTTGATAGATGGTAATTCCTGCTTATGGATATTACCGTGCTTCTAACATTCAATTGGCCTTGCAAGAGAAATTGCACTCAATTGCTCTAGAGTCTAAGATTTGTCAATCACTTGCACGTGTCATTAAGCAACTCGAATCCTTCACTTTCCTCATGGCTTATAAAGGGTTGTTTCTTGAAGTTAGATATCATAAATATGATACATGTTTCTTTGTTCCTTCTCCACTTAGTGTCCATACTGTGTTGCATTCACCTACAAAGCGGATCCCTTCTCATTGGAAGCAATGGGAGTGTCATGATCTTCATTGCATAGTTGTACTACACCAACTCAATATGGGTGAAACATGAGAGTTTCAAGCTCGTTTCCCTCATCGAAGTATGTGTTGATTTCTTTCATATTGATGGTTGGATGTGCATAGTGTGTTTTTTAATTTCTTCATACCTATTTCAAACTTCATTAATTGCAAAAAGTCAACATGGGGTGCAATGTGTGAGAACATCACCTATTTGAAGGGCTATGGCTATGTCCCCAATGCACATTATTGAGTGAACACCTAATCTCTTTTGAAGAAGTTGTGAAAGAAGAGCTTGTTTTAACACTTTTTGGATTCAAGTAGAATTTGAGAGTCAACTTTTGATTAGATAAAGTTTGTTCTTTATTTCTTGGTAATCTAAGCCATCTACTTTATACTTTGTGCATGGGAATGCAATAAATAGGCTTTTGTATATTTTTCATGTTAGCCATTTTCACTAGCACAAGTGTGTTCGAGGAAGAAATAACATAAGCGAAATATGCAAAATAACAAATTTTGTCGTTGCATGTTAGCCTTATTGATTCACAAAATTGTGGTTTAGTGAAAAATAGTGATATCAACATTGTCAGTATCCTTGCATATTGCATTGTGAAACACTCAAATTCCTTTTAGACCTAACAATGCAAGTCATGGAACACTAGTTGACTCTTAAAGGAGATCTCGAACCACTCTGGCCCATCTAGGGACGCTTCAAAAATTGCCTTGCATTTGGCCTCCCAAATAACTTTCAATGTGAAGAGGTGATACACTTGGTGTCACAATTTGTGGCTCGAGTCTTTGAATTCAAACAAGCCAAGGATACATGCTTCTCTCACTATCCATTCTTCTCTTGTAACTTTGGAATATCTAGTGAAGTGTTGCTAGATAGAATGGGAGAAACACCCATCCCAAAATAGGTGCTTGGGTGGTTTAACTTCTCTGCATCTACAGTAGGCTACATTCAGAGCCAATTTATTGAGTTTCTCACCCATCAATAAGGCACATGTTAAGATGTGCCATAGGAAGACCTTATCTTTGAGTGAGAGTTTGATGTTCTAGTTGCTTACAATAGCATCCACCAATTTAGTTATTTTTGTAAGGTCTTTCCATATTCTCCCAAGTTGGTTTTTGGGGGCCTTTTGCTTCTTGATTGTCTTGTTGCAAAGAATTAACAAAACATTTTTCCTCCTAGCTTCTAAAATGATAGCCTAGGTCCAGATGATCTGCTCCATTCGACTAGTTTGAAATTTCTTAGCTGCCACCACATCCTAGCCAATTCTATTTTCCTAGGATAGATTATTACGTGACTTTGCTTCCTTGAAACTAACATGCCTACCCTCATTATTCATCCAATGCATGGCTCTTGAGTGCTCAAGCTTGCTAATAAACATTTCTCTTTTACCTATTACATTAGTGATATGAGGAGTGAAAGCGTAGGACCAAAAACATTGTTCTCCTTTTCCGTTTCTCAAGAGTCTTTTTCCCAAGACATGCCATCTAAAAGTTTTGCCCAAGAGGCTACCATATCTAAGATGATATCTTGGCTTGTAAGATTATGTATTGCTTGAGTGCTTATCCTATCTATACCTCATAGATTCCAAGATGTGCTTAGCTTCTTATTCCGAAGCTCCAAAGTACTAGCATGTGAGCCCAAGGCATATCATGATGCCAACACCTCAAAAGTAGCTTGGTTCTCAAGCCATTCTTTCCTTGCGTATATCTGGTGGGTCAAGGCCTCCTACTTCTACGTCCTCTTTGAGAGTCCTCATTCCAATTAGGGTCACATGTTTGTTTTTATTGGTTTTTTCCCATAAGAATCCTACATTTCTTGGAGATCTTGCCATTCCATTGAGTGAGGAGCAAGTGGAAGCACATTGTAGGGTAGACAAATATTATAGTATCTTCAGGTTGATCTGTATGGGCAAACCTCTTTTCATTATTTCCATGTGAAATCACTAATGATGTTATATTTGATATTGTATTCAAGATGGTTACAACAACATTAGTGCTTTTTATGTAACATTCACAATTGTATTTGATCATGAGATATAGAAGAAATGACTAGATTATCAAGAGAAAATATTTTAAGCAAAAGCTAAAACATGTACCATATGAGCACTAATTGGCCAATTTGTCATTAATAGCCTTAATAAGAGTGCATGTGAGAAGGAAGCTTTTTGAATGAGCTTTTGAGCAAGTGTTTCTAGGCACCCTCCAATTCTTGTTCCACATAGTCTACTTATTCCTCCTTTTCTTTTGGGCATATATCAAGCACCAGTGCTTCTCCTCCAGTGGTACCACCACACCACTATCACCTTCTCCACCACCACTATCACTAGCATCTCCACCACCAACACCTCCATCATTGCCACCACCACCATATTCACTGCCGCCACCACCTCCACTAGTACCAGTACTAGTACCAATACCAGTACCACCACTACATCTTACTCACCTACTCATATTAGCACTACTACCAATAGTGCCACCAACACTTGGTATGTTTATCCAGTCTCTTTCTCCACCCATGTTAACTACATCAAGCACTCTCTCTCTCTCTCTCTCTCTCTCTCTCTCTCTCTCTCTCTCTCTCTCTCTCTCTCTCTCTCTCTCTCTCTCTCTCTCTCTCTTGCTAGTCCTCATCCTCTTTTGATTAGTCCTACATATAGATTAAAATTATGCATCCATTTATAATAACCCTTGTAATTTTGCAAGGGTTTAGGGTTAGTATGAGATCTAGTGTGTCAAACATTTTTAATAGTAAATATTTGGGTAATAATAATAGCACATGGTTACTTGTTCAATTTTTCATATGTATTTTCCGAGCACATATACATTCACATTTCTCTTGATTCTTAATTCACATTACTTGTTTAATTTTGCACATGTACTTTCGTAGCACATATACATTCACATTCCCCTCCACTCTTAATTCTTTGCATGTGTTTGCAATTACATCCTTATATATTAATACTTTAATTGTGCACACATGAGTGAAACTATAACACAAACATTTTTCACTAGATTCAATCACACACACACACACACACACACACACACACACACACACACACACACACACACACACACACACACACACACACACACACACACACACACACACACACACACACACACACACACACACACACACACACACACACACACACACACACACACACACACACACACACACACACACACACACACACACACACACACACACACACACACACACACACACACACACACACACACACACACACACACACACACACACACACACACACACACACACACACACACACACACACACATCTTGAATTGATTAGCCTTATAATAACCCTTGCGATTGCTTCACGATATCTATAAAATTGAGATTTATATTATATTATCCAACTAATCATTCCAAGACTATACCATTCAATATTTGAAACTTTCAACAAGCAAATAATTTGATACACAAATGTATTTTGCATTACTGCATGAACTTACTACAAAAACATATGATATTTGTTGTTTTTAAACTATTCAAATAATTAATATTGGGATAATAATATTATAACATTATTACTCATTCAATTGTACACATATACATTCACATGGATGTATATGTATACATTCACATTTTCCCCTCTCTTGGTTCTTTGCATGCGCTTTATTAACATGCCCTAATGTATTAGTATTGCAATCATGCACATATGAGTGAAACCACATATACAAATTGCTTCACTTGTGCATTCCTCTCTCTCTCTCTCTTTCTCTTGTTCTCTCTCATCCTTATTTGATTACGCTTACAATAACCCTTAGAATTGCTAAAAAGTCTTGGTAAAGTATAGATGTATATTGCCTCATTACACATTCTAGCTATTCCTTCCAAGATTGTACCATTCAACACTCAAAACTTTCAGCAATCTAATAATTGATGAAATTTTTTAAGTCTACAACTATATTTGCAAGATGGTGAAATGTCGTGTGCACATCAAATATCCTTCAACCATGCACATCGTATTAATGATTGAACCACCATGGCAGTAGATGTGTATGATCCAAGGTACTTTCTCCTACCCTATTTTGTCATCACAACATGAACATAACAAACATAGTGCTCCTCAAACTTCAATTTAGAACTATGATTTTGTAGTGCACAAGAGTTGATGATTGTGGCAACATGTGAGATGAAGGAAGAGGATATTGATGCACAAGTTTTATTTTGGTCAAAGTTGAATGAAGTGATGGAGAAGTGTCACCACCCAAGCAGTGATCTTTGAGGGTTCATGGTAGATGAGACATGCACCAATTGGAGGGCTCTTGTTCACCGAACAACATAATGCAAGGAAGGGAGAGATCTTGCTTGTTTAATTGGGAATAATGTCTCCAAATATGCACATCACAGTATGTGCATAAGAGTTTCCAAGGTTTGTGCCACATGTGGAGGTGTGCATCCAAGGCAAGTGGAACCTCAAGCTAGAAGAATGACACTTAGAATGAATTCCAATGTATAGATTGCATTACTTTGCTCTCAAATACTTTGCTTTTCTTCCAGTGTGTGGGAGAACTTTAAGATTTCATTCCAGAGCTTGGATTTTAGAGACTATGGAAGTCTCTCATATATACTTAATGGTTTATGTAGACGCTATCTTTGTAGTTACTAATCACACTGTGGGATGATTTTCATTTGGTATTTTATCTACCCGATATTTCCTCCTATCAAATGGGTTGTCAATTAAAGATATACGATTTGTTGTGTATTGAGTTTCACTATTTAATGAGCAATGAGTTGGTTGAAGCTTGGTAGATCTCTATGTTGCTTGGAGATCTCTTGTGTGCAATTTGCTCATGTACTTTGTTTCCCCTTGGTTTGGGATGCATATATGTATATAACACTTTTCTAGTCCTCTGGCAATATTTGATACTTGGAGTTGTATGCTCTTTGTTGGTCTTTGCTAGTGACATTGTAAGTCAGATTGTTATCTAAAGTTTCTTGGTAGTGGAAGCATTTTGTTTTTGGACATTTGCATATAGTTGAGTTCTATTTAATGCAAATTTATAGACATCACCATTATACTTCATCTTTGAGCTATTTTATTGAGGCTAGACACTTATTTCAAGCAAAGTTGCTTTTGTTTTGTGGACAATAGTATACATTATTGCTTTGTACTCCTCCTTTTGCATAGACTTTTGGCTCAGCTTGGGGACTATTTTGTTGAAACTATAGAAGGCCATATTCTCATTATTGTGCAGTCATTATGGAAGGTGCTTCTGTAACACTACTATCTTTAACATTGACAAGTTGGATTGCAATAATTTTAACTACTAGAAGACACATTTTTTGCAAATCTTGGTCCAAAAGAAGAAGATTAAGCCATTGAAAAGCCGATGCATTAAGCCAAAAGACTTTGATATTAATTATTAGGAGGAACTTTATGAGCTATGTAAGTCCATGTTTATTTGGTCTTTATCTAAGCAATTCTATTTTAATGTCATTGACACTACTAGCAGTGTAAGGTAGCTATGGAAAAAGATATGTGACCTTTGTAATAAGTAGAGCCCTGCTTTAGAGTTGTACTAGCTCAAGAAGCTTATGGATCTTTGTATGAAGGAACAAAATTCTATATCTACTCATTTGAATGAGTTCCATTCTATTTGCAACCAATTTACATTACATAATATTATCTTTGATAATAGTATTAGATCTATGTTCTTAATTGTCACTCTCCCTAAGTCATGGGATACATTTTGTACTGCCATAAGTACTAATGCTCTTGAGGGTGGCTTTAAATGCTCATATGTAGAGGGAGCTTTACTCACTAAAGATATTAACAAAAAGAATGTTGATGCAACCCACACCTCTCATGCTCTCACTATTTGAGGCCAGCATGATGCTAGAGGTAGTAATGACCGTCATGGTAGAGATCCACACTAAAATAAGTCTAAGCCTAAATCTTGTGTGGATAGGCTCATAGTAAATCTCGTGATCCTAAGTTTTTACTTAGATGCCATTATTGCATGCAGCAAGGACATAGGACTAAAGTACCATAAGTCTTCCTTCATATATCTTTGTGGCATTGCCATCTTGGGCACATGCCACTTAAAAGAGTGAAAATTTTGACTTGTTTGTAGTATTTTCCACCCCTATACTATTCTTGATTTGATTCTTTTGATCATTGCTTATATGAAAAGTAGACTTATAATACTCATAAGAAGTTGACTCTACATGCATGGCTAAGTCATTGGCTCTTGTTCATTCTAATTCATGTGGCCCCATATGTTGTTTAGGGTACCAAGTATTTCATTACATTCATTGATGATTTTTCACATAAAGTTTAGGACTATCCCATAAAGCATAAATTAAATGTTTTAGCAAAATTTTAACACTTTTTTGGTTTGGCTGAGAACCAATTTGGACATAGAATAAAATTCCTAAGATCAAATAATGGAGGTGAGTATGTATCATGTGCTTTCGAGTAGTCCTACATTAATGGGGACATTAAACATAAGTTGTTTGATTGCTCCTTATACCCTACCCTTGAATGATGTTGAGAATGGTGTTATCGAGTATATGAATAGGACCATTCAAGAGAGGGTCTGTAGTATGCTTAGTCATGCAAGCTTACCCCGTATGTTTTGGGCCAAGGTAGTTTCTATTGTAGCTCATTTGATTAACATATCTCCATGTACTCACTGCTCTTGGTGGTAGAGTTGCAAAGAAAGAATGGTTTGGTAAACCTTCTTCATATACACACATGAGATTCTTTGGATGTAAGGTATTCTACCATATTCCCAAAGACAAATGCAACAAGTTAGATCCAAAGTATGTCAAATGCATCTTTCTTAGATATAGTGATGCATGTGAGATGGACTATCATCTTTGGGATCTACAAGCTAGGAAATTTATCCATAGCCATGAGGTTGTGTTCCATGAGGATAAGAGCTATAAGCAACCTAAGTAGATGATTAAGGTGATCAGGGTGATCTTTCAAGACAAGCCTCATGTCATTATACACCCAATCCCAGTTAGATAGCTTGCAGTTGTTGTTGATGCACTAGTGGCCTAGGATCCACTTATTTTCTAGGGTCATACTAATGTTGGACAAAGAGGACATGATATATAGGCTCCACAGTCAAATTTGTGAGGCTCTACTAGAGCCTCATTCCTCTTGATCATTATAAGCCCTCTATGGATTATGTCATGGTGATAGATTCTGATGAGTCCCTTACTTTTGACGAGGTTATGTGTAGAGATAATAGCTCTTCTTCGGAGAGGGCTATATAATTTGAGTTTGACTCATTGCACAAGAAAACCATTCATGAAATTTGGTTTCCCTATCTAGTGGAAAACATATATTGCAAGTGGATGTAAAAGTTGAAGAGCACCCTTGGGCTCGCTAAGCTAGCCTATAAGGCCTATTTGGTTGTAAAGGATTTTAAATAGGAAAATGGAGTTAAGTTTGGTGAGATCTTTTCTCTTGTGGTCAAAATGACTACCCTTTACTTGGTTTTGTCCTTGGTTGTATAGTTCTTGTATTATATTAAATGGATCTTAAGATGGCTTTTCTACATGGGGACGTGCATGAGAACATTTATATGCAACATCCAAAGGGCTTTGGGAAAAAGGGTAGGGAATACCTAGTGTGCAAGTTGAGATAGATTCTTTAAGGACTTAAGTAGGCAACTAGGGAGGAATGATATCATAAGTTTGATGCCTTTATGCATTCACAATCTTATTCCCATAGTGCTACAGATCTATTTCTCTAACAAAAAAGACTCATAATGGTAGCCTTATTATTTTGGTACTCCGCATTGATGATATGTTGATTGTTAGGAGTGCTCATACGATATGGATATTTTAAAGACTAAACTCAAGTGGAGCTTTGAGATGATATTATATACTCGGTATGCGTATTACATGAAATTAGTCTAAGGGACTCCTCTACTTGTGCAAGAATCTCGCAAGAATACATTAAAATGATACTTCAATGGTTCCTTATGTAAGGTGATAAATCCATTAGTACCACCCCTTCTCATGTGAAGGTCAGTTACGTAGTTTGTCTATAATTAGATGATGAGATGGCCAAGATTTCATATGCATACATAGCGGACATTTTAATATATACCATGATAGACACTACATCTAGGTTGAGTACATTGTAGCCATTGAGGCTTGCAACAAAAAGACCCTATGGGTAGGCCATCTAGTGGCTTGTAAACCTTAGTATTACTTCTATGACTTCTACCTTGCATTCTAATTCTTTGAATGCCATCTAGTGGGTACGCAATCTGTACTTTCATGTGAAGAGCAAGCATGTTGAGATGCATTATCACTTCCTCATAGAGATGATTGAAGACAAAACTATAGAGCTTGTCAAGATCTCTATAGATAAGAATCCAATTGACTGCTCATTAAAAGTCTTCTAATGGAATGTTATACCTTTCTTAGGAAGTTGATGGGCATAGGATGATGTTCTGTCTTCCCTCATCCACTTGTACATATATACACATATTATAGTTTTCTCTCACTTCAACACATTCACCTTTAAGTGGGAGGTTATTGGGGGTTAAAGGTCGAATGTGCCTATCCACATGTATTTACCTTGTACTCGATGCTTGCACACATGTACATTACACGTGGCAACTATCTATCACTTTTATTTTTATTTTTTATGTATTTTACTATAATATAATAATAAAAGAAAAGGCATACCACATGTTGTGATTGTTGGAAGTTCTCACACATTGGTCTTGCTCTCTCTTGTTCAAAACTCCATAGCTCTTGTTCTTACTTCTACTTATGCTCTTCTCTCTCACTCCTTCTAACCCCTTTTAAATAGAACAAGATATGTATTGCTCAATGATATTCAAAATCTTTTCAATCTTAGAGAATATTATTTCTTGGCTATCCTTGCAAGGTGTGGCTACAATGATGAGGATTATGACTTCCTATGACCCATGCTCACTAATAGATCTTGATGTGGAGGGGAAAATTTAAATATAGCTTTATAACTTTACATTCATATCTTGATATGATTGTGGACTATGGAAAGAAGGGGTTTCTCACAAAAGATTTCTCAAAGGTCCAAAAAAGACTTGGCATTAAAAACATAGGATATGATGAAAAAGCTAAGTCTCTATCGAAGAAGAATCCAAAGAACTCAATAATTCTTTATGATGAGAGCCTTGTTTTGACAAATATTGAAACTCCAAGGTATGCAAGAGAGTTTGGGATTCTTTGTTAGGCATAATATGTAAGCCTTGTTACGCATTCTAGATAAGGGATTTTAAGGTTTTTATCCATTGACAATGAAAACCTTTTTATTGTTACATAGATTGAAGATTAAGACCTTGACAACTAGTCAATGGCTCTAGGCCACTCAAGCTTGGAAAAAGCCAAGGTCTTGTCCACTATATTGGAAGCCTAAACAATCAAACTATTTCAATTTATTACAATAGATTGTCTAACTCTCCAAGTTTACTAATAACGGCCTTAAGAAATCATTTTTAAGTGATTAGATCTCAAAATTTCAATAGAGGAGAGGAAAATATAATTTTGGTGGAGAAGCAAGGTCATAAGAGTGTTTGGCTATATGCTTGATTACAATGGATCTAGAGTAAGATATTTGGAGTTATAGGATCCTACTTGCTCTTCCATGCAAGAAGTGCAAAAGATTTGAGGCTTATCCAAGGCTAAAGACTCCTCTACAACAAATTCAAATTAAGAGTTGTCAAGAAGTCAAGGGTTGCCTTTTTAAGCTCGCGTTTGTGCCAAATTTTTCTATAAGACATTTAAAAACCTCCGATAAGCTATTCACTATTTTGACTCTTTTACTTCCATGTCTTGTATGTCTTGTATATACCTTGACATATTGGTCAATGAAATAGGGGGCATGGTTGTATAAAATATGCTTCATAGTTAACCAACAAAAAAGCTAATTTAAAATTATATATGAGTTAGTTAGTAAAGATACATAACAATTTAGGCTTCTTATTATATAGTGGTGAAGTGTTGATTATCATAGGCTTCTATCATGGCCTTTTTGAAAAGTTATAATTGGTCTTTTAAGTCTTTGAGATCACCACCTTGCAATATAGTTGATCACTACTAAAGAATATTTTCTCTAATGTTCCCAAACTTTAGTTTTTTATTTCAATCGTATCCATTATTACCCTTTCTATTCCAAGCCATATAGTTTTATTACTATTAAAAATATTTTTCTTGATGTTTTTTCTGAAACCCTAAGAACCCTTTAACCTTAACTCCATCAATATATGGTTTTTTTGGGACACAATTTCCATCCTTAGATTTCTGAGGATTAGTTCAATGAAAACATTATCTCCATGCAAACCAATTGAAGATAAAACTTCCTTAATATTAGCATCCTTTTTAGCTAATAAGGGCTTAAGCTTTTAAGAAAACCATATATAAATATGAAAAAGATTTTCAATCAGTTTACAAAGTGCTTGAAGTGTACAAATGTGAGCATTGTAGCTAAAGCAACATCTAAAACTACCTTAAATTATATATTTGCTCAAAAAATAAGTTTTAAAAAATAAATATTTCAAATAAAATATAATTCTAAACAAAGCCATATTGAATATTTCTCAAGTAAGAAAGGGTACCTTGTTGCTTGATTTATTCTAGTATAATCAACTTCCCCTTGTTGCTTGAATTCTTCTAGTGCAATCAACTTCTACTTGTTTGAGATTTTAAATGTTTTTGAGAGTTCTTTATTGGTTTCAAAGAACCAAAATAGTTTTTTTTTGCTAATATTCTTTGATATGTTTCTCCAATGAACAACTCTTATGTTGGCAATCCTATAGTTTCTACAACAACTCGTCTCTATGTTTTGTTAATAAGTGATTTTCCAATCTTAGGATGTCTTTCTCTACAATAAGATTGAGCATATATCCCAAAATATCATTATAACCTTATCAATGAAGAGCTTGTTAAAAAGAAGGTGTGTTATTTTCAATGGGATCTTTGAGATATAACTTTCCATCCGACCTTTCCATCCGACCAAAGATTAAGATTTTAACTTTTTTCATATCTTAACACATGCGTTGTGGGCTGTAAAACTGTGTTGGTTGTGTCGATAAGTTTATTTATCAGTAATAAAATTTTAAAAATTAGAAAATGAATTTTTTACCCAAATATTTTCTCTGTCTAGGATTTCTTATGAGGTTATTTCGAGACCTCAAAACTTCCCTAATGGATGTGTTGATGATATAGTCAACTTGGCCTTGTATTTTGAATTAAAAAGGTTATCTTAGTATACTATCTCGTTCCACATTATCTTAGTTAGGAAGAAGAATAATAAGCATTGGGATGCTCTTAATTTCAATGGTCACCACCATCAGTTTGCACTTATCCAATACAAAATAAGGTAAGCCTTTGTATGGATTTAGCTTTGCGTCATAAGTGTACCAATGGGGCTAATTGAGTTGATCCCAAAATTTGTGCAACTATTACTATATTTTGGTAGTGATGTTTGTAAACGTAGTTATGACCACCGAGGTACTTTTTTCCCTTGGCATTGTATCTATGTTTATTTACTTTTAATGCATACTTAGTCTTGTAACTCTACTCCATTGACACCTCTCAATACACTTTGAGTTGTACTCTCTCAAACTTCTTCTTATTTTCCAAGCTATATACTTGCATTCTTGCAATCCTAAATTCAACAATTGGTATCAAAGCACGCTTCAATCTCTTGGGAAGAGTCATCAACACTTTTCCTTGATTTCCTCGAGATTTGATGAGTGTTCATACTTTGAAAAATCTCAATTCTTTATTTGGACTTTTTTTGGCCTTTGTTTGCACTACTACTAGTATGATGCAAGCTATTTCACTACTTTGTGTAGAGTTTCAACATCATTCATATCTATAGGTAAGATCCCTTATAATCTTCTTTATATTATGCTACATAGCATAGGTTGGTTTTATGCATGTTTTCCTCCATATAGGTAGCTTTTGCATGGGATACAATCAATGGCCATGGCTAGAAACATTGACATATTCCCTATTTTGGCTATTGAGAGTAAGTTGGATGGAATTAACTATCTGCTAAGGGCCTATATGATGATTCATGTATTGGTTGCAAAGGGGATTTAGAACATTATATATGGAATTGAAAGACGTCCTGGTGGTGCTTCAAAAGTTGCAATTGCAACAAAAGCAATAGAAATAGGACACATTGAGGATATTGTAGGTTTAGGTTCTACTCCAAGTGATGCTAGAGCACGACCACCACCTAGTCTTGAGTAGATTCCTTATGGTTCCAAATATGTAGAGGCTCATGCTTTGATTGCATTATTTGTTAAATATACCATGGTCCCACATATTCAATCATTTAAGACAGCTATAAGGATGATTGGGATACTCTTGCACATTTGTATCAAGGAATAAATGAGGTTTGTGTTACTTAGTTACATGAGCAGTTAGAAAGTAAACATGTGGATGAAGGTGACTCCATGCATAGTTTTTTGAAAATGATCAAAAGATCTTAAGGAGCAATTAATTGTTGCAAATGAGATTTTTCCAAATAGTTCATTTTTGTAGATTGTTCTCAATGGTCTTCCTAATTCCTATTAGAGTTTTGTATTTGTGCTCTATTTGATGCTAAAAGGAAATCCAAAATCTTTGTCATTTGATGATTTCTTAAAGAGGCTAAGAAGAAAGATACTGGTATGGCTATTACAAAAGTCTTTCCTTTGAAGTTAGAGTCTACAAATGCTTTATGGGATACAAGATGGAAATTTATTGCACAATGTAGTTGTGACCCTTCTTTACATGATTCTCACATGTTTGTTGTGGATTCAAACTTATGGTACTTTGATAGTGATGCCATGAAGCATATTTCTTCTTTGCTTAATTTATTGACTTTTCACATGTCTATTGTGGATTCAAACATATGGTACTTTGATAGTGATGCCATGAAGTATAGTACTTCTTTGCATAATTTGTCCACTTCTCGCATATCTATTGTGGATTCAGACATATGGTACTTTGCTAGTGATGCCATCAAGTATATTACTTCTCTATGTAATTTGTTCACTTCTCACATTTCTGTTTAGATGTGCAGCTCATGATCTCTCTTGTGGTGATATGATTATTGTATATGGCTCATTATGTCATGGGCTCTAGAAGCTCAATAACCATGGAAAATTGTATGAAAGACATGACATATGCTATTGCAAATTTTCACGTGGTTTCAAATGTAAAACTTTGGCATGCACATTTTGGTCATCTAAATTTTTCTAGTTTGCTACATCTATAGAAATATAATATGGTGTCTTCATTGCCTACTCTTGAGGCACATGGAAGACACACTTGTGAAGGTTATATGTTGGTTAAAATGCAATGTGCTTCATTCCCAAAAGATGGTTTAGTGAGAGTTGTTCACAAATTATAGCTTGTACATATAGTGATACATATAGTCCAATGCAACTATTCTTTTTAGTAAGAGCTGTTCACAAATTGTAGCTTTACACAATGATGTATCTAATCCAATGCAAAAAACATATTTTTGCAACTACCTATACTTTGTGACTTTCATTGATGACTACTCTAGGCATGCATGGGTATATGGTTTAAAAGCTAAGTCCAAAGTGTTTCTATGCTTCAAGCACTTCGTTAGCATGGCTAAAAATTTGTCAAAATGTAAAGTGGGCATCCTCCATTCTGATTGAGGGGGAAATAAAATACCAATGTATAGGAGCATTAATTTTGATGGGATGTTTTGGTCCCACTTTTTGTATGACAACTATTCATAGCATTTTCTCATTAGTACTAGCTCATAAT